>NW_027101024.1:0-59365 GCF_029633855.1 Hoplias malabaricus
TTTTAACGTCAGTTCAACCTGCCATTCTAACATCAATAGACATTGATAATTTGTTGGTTTTAATTTGTGCTGTTATGTAACCAAAATACAACATCTTCCAAACGTCACATCCTGATGTCAAATTGATGTAAATTACCAACATTTAGTTGTAAGGTATGGTGACCAAATCCAACCTCTGATTAACGTCTGAATATTAATGTCAGTTCAACCTGCCATTCTAACATCAATAGACGTTGATAATTTGTTGGTTTTATTTTGTGATGTTATGTAACCAAAATACAACATCTTCCAAACGTCACATCCTGATGTCAAATTGACGTAAATTACCAACATTATGCTGTAAGGTATGGTGACCAAATCCCAATGTCTGATTAACGTCTGAATTTTAACGTCAGTTCAACTTGCCATTCTAACACCAATAGACGTTGATAATTTGTTGGTTATAAGTAGTGATGTTATGTAACCAAAATCCAACATCTTCCAAACGTCACATCCTGATGTCAAATTGACGTAAATTACCAACATTAAGCAGCAAGTTATGGTGACCAAATCCCAACGTTGGATAAACATCTGAATTTTAACGTCAGTTCAACCTGCCATTCTAACAACAATAGACATTGATAATTTGTTGGTTTTAATTTGTGCTGTTATGTAACCAAAATACAACATCTTCCAAACGTCACATCCTGATGTCAAATTGATGTAAATTACCAACATTAAGCTGTAAGGTATTGTGACCAAATCCCAACGTCTGATAAACATCTGAGTTTTAACGTCAGTTCAACCTGCCATTCTAACATCAATAGATGTTGATAATTTGTTGTTTTTAAGTAGTGATGTAATGCAACCAAAATCCAACATCTTCCAAACGTCACATCCTGATGTCAAATTGACGTAAATTACCAACATTTAGTTGTAAGGTATGGTGACCAAATCCCAACGTCTGATAAACGTCTGAATTTTAACGTCAGTTCAACCTGCCATTCTAACATCAATAGATGTTGATAATTTGTTGTTTTTAAGTAGTGATGTAATGCAACCAAAATCCAACATCTTCCAAACGTCACATCCTGATGTCAAATTGATGTAAATTACCAACATTTAGTTGTAAGGTATGGTGACCAAATCCCAACCTCTGATTAATGTCTGAATTTTAACGTCAGTTCAACCTGCCATTCTAACATCAATAGACGTTGATAATTTGTTGGTTTTATTTTGTGATGTTATGCAACCAAAATCCAACATCTTCCAAACGTCACATCCTGATGTCAAATTGATGTAAATTACCAACATTAAGCTGTAAGGTATGGTGACCAAATCCCAACGTCTGATAAACGTCTGAATTTTAACGTCAGTTCAACTTGCCATTCTAACATCAATAGACGTTGATAATTTGTTGGTTTTAAGTAGTGATGTTATGCAACCAAAATCCAACATCTTCCAAACGTCACATCCTGATGTCAAATTGATGTAAATTACCAACATTAAGCTGTAAGGTATGGTGACCAAATCCCAACCTCTGATAAACGTCTGAATTTTAACATCAGTTCAACCTGCCATTCTAACATCAATAGACGTTGATAATTTGTTGGTTTTAAGTAGTGATGTTATGCAACTAAAATCCAACATCTTCCAAACGTCACATCCTGATGTCAAATTGATGTAAATTACCAACATTAAGCTGTAAGGTATGGTGACCAAATCCCATTGTCTGATTAACATCTGAATTTTAACGTCAGTTCAACTTGCCATTCTAACACCAATAGACATTGATAATTTGTTGGTTATGAGTAGTGATGTTATGTAACCAAAATACAACATCTTCCAAACGTCACATCCTGATGTCAAATTGACGTAAATTACCAACATTAAGCTGAAAGTTATGGTGACCAAGTCCCAACGTCTGATAAACATCTGAATTTTAACGTCAGTTCAACCTGCCATTCTAACATCAATAGACGGTGATAATTTGTTGGTTTTAAGTAGTGATGTTATGTAACCATAATCCAACATCTTACAAACGTCACCTCCTGATGTCAAATTGACGTAAATTACCAAAATTAAGCAGTAAGTTATGGTGACCAAATCCCTACGTTGGATTAACATCTGAATTTTATCGTCTGTTCAACCTGCCATTCTAACATCAATAGACATTGAAAATGTGTTGGTTTTAATTTGTGATGTTATGTAACCAAAATCCAACATCTTCCAAATGTCACATCCTGATGTCAAATTGACGTAAATTACCAACATTAAGCTGTAAGTTATGGTGACCAAATCCCAACATCTGATAAACGTCTGAATTTTAACGTCAGTTCAACTTGCCATTCTAACATCAATAGACATTGATAATTTGTTGAAGTAGTGATGTTATGCAACCAAAATCCAACATCTTCCAAACATCACATCCTGATGTCAAATTGATGCAAATTACCAACATTAAGCAGCAAGTTATGGTGACCAAATCCCAACGTTGGATAAACATCTGAATTTTAACGTCTGTTCAACCTGCCATTCTAACATCAATAGACATTGAAAATGTGTTGGTTTTAATTTGCGATGTTATGTAACCAAAATCCAACATCTTCCAAATGTCACATCCTGATGTCAAATTGACGTAAATTACCAACATTAAGCTGTAAGTTATGGTGACCAAATCCCAACATCTGATAAACGTCTGAATTTTAACGTCAGTTCAACCTGCCATTCTAACATCAATAGACATTGATAATTTGTTGGTTTTAATTTGTGCTGTTATGTAACCAAAATACAACATCTTCCAAACGTCACATCCTGATGTCAAATTGATGTAAATTACCAACATTTAGTTGTAAGGTATGGTGACCAAATCCAACCTCTGATTAACGTCTGAATATTAATGTCAGTTCAACCTGCCATTCTAACATCAATAGACGTTGATAATTTGTTGGTTTTATTTTGTGATGTTATGTAACCAAAATACAACATCTTCCAAACGTCACATCCTGATGTCAAATTGACGTAAATTACCAACATTATGCTGTAAGGTATGGTGACCAAATCCCAATGTCTGATTAACGTCTGAATTTTAACGTCAGTTCAACTTGCCATTCTAACACCAATAGACGTTGATAATTTGTTGGTTATAAGTAGTGATGTTATGTAACCAAAATCCAACATCTTCCAAACGTCACATCCTGATGTCAAATTGACGTAAATTACCAACATTAAGCAGCAAGTTATGGTGACCAAATCCCAACGTTGGATAAACATCTGAATTTTAACGTCAGTTCAACCTGCCATTCTAACAACAATAGACATTGATAATTTGTTGGTTTTAATTTGTGCTGTTATGTAACCAAAATACAACATCTTCCAAACGTCACATCCTGATGTCAAATTGATGTAAATTACCAACATTAAGCTGTAAGGTATTGTGACCAAATCCCAACGTCTGATAAACATCTGAGTTTTAACGTCAGTTCAACCTGCCATTCTAACATCAATAGATGTTGATAATTTGTTGTTTTTAAGTAGTGATGTAATGCAACCAAAATCCAACATCTTCCAAACGTCACATCCTGATGTCAAATTGACGTAAATTACCAACATTTAGTTGTAAGGTATGGTGACCAAATCCCAACCTCTGATTAATGTCTGAATTTTAACGTCAGTTCAACCTGCCATTCTAACATCAATAGACGTTGATAATTTGTTGGTTTTATTTTGTGATGTAATGCAACCAAAATCCAACATCTTTCAAATGTCACATCCTGATGTCAAATTGACATAAATTACCAACATTAAGCTGTAAGGTATGGTGACCAAATCCCAACGTCTGATAAACATCTGAATTTTAACGTCAGTTCAACCTGCCATTCTAACATCAATAGACATTGATAATTTGTTGGTTTTAAGTAGTGATGTTATGCAACCAAAATCCAACATCTTCCAAACGTCACATCCTGATGTCAAATTGATGTAAATTACCAACATTAAGCTGTAAGGTATGGTGACCAAATCCCAAGGTCTGATAAATATCTGAATTTTAACGTCAGTTCAACCTGCCATTCTAACATCAATAGACGTTGATAATTTGTTGGTTTTATTTTGTGATGTTATGCAACCAAAATCCAACATCTTTCAAATGTCACATCCTGATGTCAAATTGACGTAAATTACCAACATTAAGCTGTAAGGTATGGTGACCAAATCCCAACGTCTGATAAACATCTGAATTTTAACGTCAGTTCAACCTGCCATTCTAACATCAATAGACATTGATAAGTTGTTGGTTTTAAGTAGTGATGTTATGTAACCAAAATCCAACATCTTGCAAACGTCACATCCTGATGTCAAATTGATGTAAATTACCAACATTAAGCTGTAAGGTATGGTGACCAAATCCCAACCTCTGATTAACGTCTGAATTTTAACGTCAGTTCAACCTGCCATTCTAACACCAATACACATTGATAATTTGTTGGTTATGAGTAGTGATGTTATGCAACCAAAATCCAACATCTTCCAAACGTCACATCCTGATGTCAAATTGACGTAAATTACCAACATTAAGCTGTAAGGTATGGTGACCAAATCCCAACGTCTGATAAACATCTGAATTTTAACGTCAGTTCAACCTGCCATTCTAACATCAATAGACGTTGATAATTTGTTGGTTTTAATTTGTGCTGTTATGTAACCAAAATACAACATCTTCCAAACGTCACATCCTGATGTCAAATTGACGTAAATTACCAACATTAAGCTGTAAGGTATGGTGACCAAATCCCAACGTCTGATAAACGTCTGAATTTTAACGTCAGTTCAACTTGCCATTCTAACATCAATAGATGTTGATAATTTGTTGTTTTTAAGTAGTGATGTTATGCAACCAAAATCCAACATCTTTCAAACGTCACATCCTGATGTCAAATTGATGTAAATTACCAACATTAAGTTGTAAGGTATGGTGACCAAATCCCAATGTCTGATAAACGTCTGAATTTTAACGTCAGTTCAACTTGCCATTCTAACATCAATAGACGTTGATAATTTGTTGGTTTTAAGTAGTGATGTTATGCAACCAAAATCCAACATCTTCCAAACATCACATCCTGATGTCAAATTGATGTAAATTACCAACATTAAGCTGTAAGGTATGGTGACCAAATCCCAACGTCTGATAAATGTCTGAATTTTAACGTCAGTTCAACCTGCCATTCTAACATCAATAGACGTTGATAATTTGTTGATTTTATGTAGTGATGTTATGCATCTAAAATCCAACATCTTCCAAACGTCACATCCTGATGTCAAATTGACGTAAATTACCAACATTAAGCTGTAAGGTATGGTGACCAAATCCCAACGTCTGATAAACGTCTGAATTTTAACGTCAGTTCAACCTGCCATTCTAACATCAATAGATGTTGATAATTTGTTGTTTTTAAGTAGTGATGTTATGCAACCAAAATCCAACATCTTCCAAACGTCACATCCTGATGTCAAATTGACGTAAATTACCAACATTTAGTTGTAAGGTATGGTGACCAAATCCCAACCTCTGATTAATGTCTGAATTTTAACGTCAGTTCAACCTGCCATTCTAACATCAATAGACGTTGATAATTTGTTGGTTTTATTTTGTGATGTTATGCAACCAAAATCCAACATCTTCCAAACGTCACATCCTGATGTCAAATTGATGTAAATTACCAACATTAAGCTGTAAGGTATGGTGACCAAATCCCATTGTCTGATTAACATCTGAATTTTAACGTCAGTTCAACTTGCCATTCTAACACCAATAGACATTGATAATTTGTTGGTTATGAGTAGTGATGTTATGTAACCAAAATACAACATCTTCCAAACGTCACATCCTGATGTCAAATTGACGTAAATTACCAACATTAAGCTGAAAGTTATGGTGACCAAGTCCCAACGTCTGATAAACATCTGAATTTTAACGTCAGTTCAACCTGCCATTCTAACATCAATAGACGGTGATAATTTGTTGGTTTTAAGTAGTGATGTTATGTAACCATAATCCAACATCTTACAAACGTCACCTCCTGATGTCAAATTGACGTAAATTACCAAAATTAAGCAGTAAGTTATGGTGACCAAATCCCTACGTTGGATTAACATCTGAATTTTATCGTCTGTTCAACCTGCCATTCTAACATCAATAGACATTGAAAATGTGTTGGTTTTAATTTGTGATGTTATGCAACCAAAATCCAACATCTTCCAAACGTCACATCCTGATGTCAAATTGATGTAAATTACCAACATTAAGCTGTAAGGTATGGTGACCAAATCCCAACGTCTGATAAACGTCTGAATTTTAACGTCAGTTCAACTTGCCATTCTAACATCAATAGACGTTGATAATTTGTTGGTTTTAAGTAGTGATGTTATGCAACCAAAATCCAACATCTTCCAAACGTCACATCCTGATGTCAAATTGATGTAAATTACCAACATTAAGCTGTAAGGTATGGTGACCAAATCCCAACCTCTGATTAACGTCTGAATTTTAACATCAGTTCAACCTGCCATTCTAACATCAATAGACGTTGATAATTTGTTGGTTTTAAGTAGTGATGTTATGCAACTAAAATCCAACATCTTCCAAACGTCACATCCTGATGTCAAATTGATGTAAATTACCAACATTAAGCTGTAAGGTATGGTGACCAAATCCCATTGTCTGATTAACATCTGAATTTTAACGTCAGTTCAACTTGCCATTCTAACACCAATAGACATTGATAATTTGTTGGTTATGAGTAGTGATGTTATGTAACCAAAATACAACATCTTCCAAACGTCACATCCTGATGTCAAATTGACGTAAATTACCAACATTAAGCTGAAAGTTATGGTGACCAAGTCCCAACGTCTGATAAACATCTGAATTTTAACGTCAGTTCAACCTGCCATTCTAACATCAATAGACGGTGATAATTTGTTGGTTTTAAGTAGTGATGTTATGTAACCATAATCCAACATCTTACAAACGTCACCTCCTGATGTCAAATTGACGTAAATTACCAAAATTAAGCAGTAAGTTATGGTGACCAAATCCCTACGTTGGATTAACATCTGAATTTTATCGTCTGTTCAACCTGCCATTCTAACATCAATAGACATTGAAAATGTGTTGGTTTTAATTTGTGATGTTATGTAACCAAAATCCAACATCTTCCAAATGTCACATCCTGATGTCAAATTGACGTAAATTACCAACATTAAGCTGTAAGTTATGGTGACCAAATCCCAACATCTGATAAACGTCTGAATTTTAACGTCAGTTCAACTTGCCATTCTAACACCAATAGACATTGATAATTTGTTGGTTATGAGTAGTGATGTTATGCAACCAAAATCCAACATCTTCCAAACATCACATCCTGATGTCAAATTGATGCAAATTACCAACATTAAGCAGCAAGTTATGGTGACCAAATCCCAACGTTGGATAAACATCTGAATTTTAACGTCTGTTCAACCTGCCATTCTAACATCAATAGACATTGAAAATGTGTTGGTTTTAATTTGCGATGTTATGTAACCAAAATCCAACATCTTCCAAATGTCACATCCTGATGTCAAATTGACGTAAATTACCAACATTAAGCTGTAAGTTATGGTGACCAAATCCCAACATCTGATAAACGTCTGAATTTTAACGTCAGTTCAACCTGCCATTCTAACATCAATAGACATTGATAATTTGTTGGTTTTAATTTGTGCTGTTATGTAACCAAAATACAACATCTTCCAAACGTCACATCCTGATGTCAAATTGATGTAAATTACCAGCATTTAGTTGTAAGGTATGGTGACCAAATCCAACCTCTGATTAACGTCTGAATATTAATGTCAGTTCAACCTGCCATTCTAACATCAATAGACGTTGATAATTTGTTGGTTTTATTTTGTGATGTTATGTAACCAAAATACAACATCTTCCAAACGTCACATCCTGATGTCAAATTGACGTAAATTACCAACATTATGCTGTAAGGTATGGTGACCAAATCCCAATGTCTGATTAACGTCTGAATTTTAACGTCAGTTCAACTTGCCATTCTAACACCAATAGACGTTGATAATTTGTTGGTTATAAGTAGTGATGTTATGTAACCAAAATCCAACATCTTCCAAACGTCACATCCTGATGTCAAATTGACGTAAATTACCAACATTAAGCAGCAAGTTATGGTGACCAAATCCCAACGTTGGATAAACATCTGAATTTTAACGTCAGTTCAACCTGCCATTCTAACAACAATAGACATTGATAATTTGTTGGTTTTAATTTGTGCTGTTATGTAACCAAAATACAACATCTTCCAAACGTCACATCCTGATGTCAAATTGATGTAAATTACCAACATTAAGCTGTAAGGTATTGTGACCAAATCCCAACGTCTGATAAACATCTGAGTTTTAACGTCAGTTCAACCTGCCATTCTAACATCAATAGATGTTGATAATTTGTTGTTTTTAAGTAGTGATGTAATGCAACCAAAATCCAACATCTTCCAAACGTCACATCCTGATGTCAAATTGACGTAAATTACCAACATTTAGTTGTAAGGTATGGTGACCAAATCCCAACCTCTGATTAATGTCTGAATTTTAACGTCAGTTCAACCTGCCATTCTAACATCAATAGACGTTGATAATTTGTTGGTTTTATTTTGTGATGTAATGCAACCAAAATCCAACATCTTTCAAATGTCACATCCTGATGTCAAATTGACATAAATTACCAACATTAAGCTGTAAGGTATGGTGACCAAATCCCAACGTCTGATAAACATCTGAATTTTAACGTCAGTTCAACCTGCCATTCTAACATCAATAGACATTGATAATTTGTTGGTTTTAAGTAGTGATGTTATGCAACCAAAATCCAACATCTTCCAAACGTCACATCCTGATGTCAAATTGATGTAAATTACCAACATTAAGCTGTAAGGTATGGTGACCAAATCCCAAGGTCTGATAAATATCTGAATTTTAACGTCAGTTCAACCTGCCATTCTAACATCAATAGACGTTGATAATTTGTTGGTTTTATTTTGTGATGTTATGCAACCAAAATCCAACATCTTTCAAATGTCACATCCTGATGTCAAATTGACGTAAATTACCAACATTAAGCTGTAAGGTATGGTGACCAAATCCCAACGTCTGATAAACATCTGAATTTTAACGTCAGTTCAACCTGCCATTCTAACATCAATAGACATTGATAAGTTGTTGGTTTTAAGTAGTGATGTTATGTAACCAAAATCCAACATCTTGCAAACGTCACATCCTGATGTCAAATTGATGTAAATTACCAACATTAAGCTGTAAGGTATGGTGACCAAATCCCAACCTCTGATTAACGTCTGAATTTTAACGTCAGTTCAACCTGCCATTCTAACACCAATACACATTGATAATTTGTTGGTTATGAGTAGTGATGTTATGCAACCAAAATCCAACATCTTCCAAACGTCACATCCTGATGTCAAATTGACGTAAATTACCAACATTAAGCTGTAAGGTATGGTGACCAAATCCCAACGTCTGATAAACATCTGAATTTTAACGTCAGTTCAACCTGCCATTCTAACATCAATAGACGTTGATAATTTGTTGGTTTTAATTTGTGCTGTTATGTAACCAAAATACAACATCTTCCAAACGTCACATCCTGATGTCAAATTGACGTAAATTACCAACATTAAGCTGTAAGGTATGGTGACCAAATCCCAACGTCTGATAAACGTCTGAATTTTAACGTCAGTTCAACTTGCCATTCTAACATCAATAGATGTTGATAATTTGTTGTTTTTAAGTAGTGATGTTATGCAACCAAAATCCAACATCTTTCAAACGTCACATCCTGATGTCAAATTGATGTAAATTACCAACATTAAGTTGTAAGGTATGGTGACCAAATCCCAATGTCTGATAAACGTCTGAATTTTAACGTCAGTTCAACTTGCCATTCTAACATCAATAGACGTTGATAATTTGTTGGTTTTAAGTAGTGATGTTATGCAACCAAAATCCAACATCTTCCAAACATCACATCCTGATGTCAAATTGATGTAAATTACCAACATTAAGCTGTAAGGTATGGTGACCAAATCCCAACGTCTGATAAATGTCTGAATTTTAACGTCAGTTCAACCTGCCATTCTAACATCAATAGACGTTGATAATTTGTTGATTTTATGTAGTGATGTTATGCATCTAAAATCCAACATCTTCCAAACGTCACATCCTGATGTCAAATTGACGTAAATTACCAACATTAAGCTGTAAGGTATGGTGACCAAATCCCAACGTCTGATAAACGTCTGAATTTTAACGTCAGTTCAACCTGCCATTCTAACATCAATAGATGTTGATAATTTGTTGTTTTTAAGTAGTGATGTTATGCAACCAAAATCCAACATCTTCCAAACGTCACATCCTGATGTCAAATTGACGTAAATTACCAACATTTAGTTGTAAGGTATGGTGACCAAATCCCAACCTCTGATTAATGTCTGAATTTTAACGTCAGTTCAACCTGCCATTCTAACATCAATAGACGTTGATAATTTGTTGGTTTTATTTTGTGATGTTATGCAACCAAAATCCAACATCTTCCAAACGTCACATCCTGATGTCAAATTGATGTAAATTACCAACATTAAGCTGTAAGGTATGGTGACCAAATCCCATTGTCTGATTAACATCTGAATTTTAACGTCAGTTCAACTTGCCATTCTAACACCAATAGACATTGATAATTTGTTGGTTATGAGTAGTGATGTTATGTAACCAAAATACAACATCTTCCAAACGTCACATCCTGATGTCAAATTGACGTAAATTACCAACATTAAGCTGAAAGTTATGGTGACCAAGTCCCAATGTCTGATAAACATCTGAATTTTAACGTCAGTTCAACCTGCCATTCTAACATCAATAGACGGTGATAATTTGTTGGTTTTAAGTAGTGATGTTATGTAACCATAATCCAACATCTTACAAACGTCACCTCCTGATGTCAAATTGACGTAAATTACCAAAATTAAGCAGTAAGTTATGGTGACCAAATCCCAACATCTGATAAACGTCTGAATTTTAAGGTCAGTTCAACTTGCCATTCTAATATCAATAGACATTGATAATTTGTTGAAGTAGTGATGTTATGCAACCAAAATCCAACATCTTCCAAACGTCACATCCTGATGTCCAATTGATGTAAATTACCAACATTTAGTTGTAAGGTATGGTGACCAAATCCCAACCTCTGATTAACGTCTGAATTTTAACGTCAGTTCAACCTGCCATTCTAACATCAATAGACGTTGATAATTTGTTGGTTTTATTTTGTGATGTAATGCAACCAAAATCCAACATCTTTCAAATGTCACATCCTGATGTCAAATTGACATAAATTACCAACATTAAGCTGTAAGGTATGGTGACCAAATCCCAACGTCTGATAAACATCTGAATTTTAACGTCAGTTCAACCTGCCATTCTAACATCAATAGTCATTGATAATTTGTTGGTTTTAAGTAGTGATGTTATGCAACCAAAATCCAACATCTTCCAAACGTCACATCCTGATGTCAAATTGATGTAAATTACCAACATTAAGCTGTAAGGTATGGTGACCAAATCCCAACGTCTGATAAATGTCTGAATTTTAACGTCAGTTCAACCTGCCATTCTAACATCAATAGACGTTGATAATTTGTTGGTTTTATTTTGTGATGTTATGCAACCAAAATCCAACATCTTTCAAATGTCACGTCCTGATGTCAAATTGACGTAAATTACCAACATTAAGCTGTAAGGTATGGTGACCAAATCCCAACGTCTGATAAACATCTGAATTTTAATGTCAGTTCAACCTGCCATTCTAACATCAATAGACATTGATAAGTTGTTGGTTTTAAGTAGTGATGTTATGTAACCAAAATCCAACATCTTGCAAACGTCACATCCTGATGTCAAATTGATGTAAATTACCAACATTAAGCTGTAAGGTATGGTGACCAAATCCCAAGGTCTGATAAATATCTGAATTTTAACGTCAGTTCAACCTGCCATTCTAACATCAATAGACGTTGATAATTTGTTGGTTTTATTTTGTGATGTTATGCAACCAAAATCCAACATCTTTCAAATGTCACATCCTGATGTCAAATTGACGTAAATTACCAACATTAAGCTGTAAGGTATGGTGACCAAATCCCAACGTCTGATAAACATCTGAATTTTAACGTCAGTTCAACCTGCCATTCTAACATCAATAGACATTGATAATTTGTTGGTTTTAAGTAGTGATGTTATGTAACCAAAATCCAACATCTTCCAAACGTCACATCCTGATGTCAAATTGATGTAAATTACCAACATTAAGCTGTAAGGTATGGTGACCAAATCCCAACGTCTGAAAAATGTCTGAATTTTAACGTCAGTTCAACCTGCCATTCTAACATCAATAGACGTTGATAATTTGTTGGTTTTATTTTGTGATGTTATGCAACCAAAATCCAACATCTTTCAAATGTCACATCCTGATGTCAAATTGACGTAAATTACCAACATTAAGCTGTAAGGTATGGTGACCAAATCCCAACGTCTGATAAACATCTGAATTTTAACGTCAGTTCAACCTGCCATTCTAACATCAATAGACATTGATAAGTTGTTGGTTTTAAGTAGTGATGTTATGTAACCAAAATCCAACATCTTGCAAACGTCACATCCTGATGTCAAATTGATGTAAATTACCAACATTAAGCTGTAAGGTATGGTGACCAAATCCCAACCTCTGATTAACGTCTGAATTTTAACGTCAGTTCAACCTGCCATTCTAACACCAATACACATTGATAATTTGTTGGTTATAAGTAGTGATGTTATGTAACCAAAATACAACATCTTCCAAACGTCACATCCTGATGTCAAATTGACGTAATTTACCAACATTAAGCTGTAAGTTATGGTGACCAAATCCCAACGTTTGATAAACGTCTGAATTTTAACATCAGTTCAACTTGCCATTCTAACATCAATAGACCTTGATAATTTGTTGGTTTTAAGTAGTGATGTTACGCAACTAAAATCCAACATCTTCCAAACGTCACATCCTGATGTCAAATTGATGTAAATTACCAACATTAAGCTGTATGGTATGGTGACCAAATCCCAACGTTTGATAAACATCTGAGTTTTAACGTCAGTTCAACCTGCCATTCTAACATCAATAGACATTGATAAGTTGTTGGTTTTAAGTAGTGATGTTATGCAACCAAAATCCAACATCTTCCAAACGTCACATCCTGATGTCAAATTGATGTAAATTACCAACATTAAGCTGTAAGGTATGGTGACCAAATCCCAACGTCTGATAAACGTCTGAATTTTAACGTCAGTTCAACCTGCCATTCTAACATCAATAGACGTTGATAATTTGTTGGTTTTAAGTAGTGATGTTATGCAACCAAAATCCAACATCTTCCAAACATCACATCCTGATGTCAAATTGACGTAAATTACCAACATTAAGCTGTAAGGTATGGTGACCAAATCCCAACGTCTGATAAACATCTGAATTTTAACGTCAGTTCAACCTGCCATTCTAACATCAATAGACATTGATAAGTTGTTGGTTTTAAGTAGTGATGTTATGTAACCAAAATCCAACATCTTGCAAACGTCACATCCTGATGTCAAATTGATGTAAATTACCAACATTAAGCTGTAAGGTATGGTGACCAAATCCCAAGGTCTGATAAATATCTGAATTTTAACGTCAGTTCAACCTGCCATTCTAACATCAATAGACGTTGATAATTTGTTGGTTTTATTTTGTGATGTTATGCAACCAAAATCCAACATCTTTCAAATGTCACATCCTGATGTCAAATTGACGTAAATTACCAACATTAAGCTGTAAGGTATGGTGACCAAATCCCAACGTCTGATAAACATCTGAATTTTAACGTCAGTTCAACCTGCCATTCTAACATCAATAGACATTGATAATTTGTTGGTTTTAAGTAGTGATGTTATGTAACCAAAATCCAACATCTTCCAAACGTCACATCCTGATGTCAAATTGATGTAAATTACCAACATTAAGCTGTAAGGTATGGTGACCAAATCCCAACGTCTGATAAATGTCTGAATTTTAACGTCAGTTCAACCTGCCATTCTAACATCAATAGACGTTGATAATTTGTTGGTTTTATTTTGTGATGTTATGCAACCAAAATCCAACATCTTTCAAATGTCACATCCTGATGTCAAATTGACGTAAATTACCAACATTAAGCTGTAAGGTATGGTGACCAAATCCCAACGTCTGATAAACATCTGAATTTTAACGTCAGTTCAACCTGCCATTCTAACATCAATAGACATTGATAAGTTGTTGGTTTTAAGTAGTGATGTTATGTAACCAAAATCCAACATCTTGCAAACGTCACATCCTGATGTCAAATTGATGTAAATTACCAACATTAAGCTGTAAGGTATGGTGACCAAATCCCAACCTCTGATTAACGTCTGAATTTTAACGTCAGTTCAACCTGCCATTCTAACACCAATACACATTGATAATTTGTTGGTTATAAGTAGTGATGTTATGTAACCAAAATACAACATCTTCCCAACGTCACATCCTGATGTCAAATTGACGTAATTTACCAACATTAAGCTGTAAGTTATGGTGACCAAATCCCAACGTTTGATAAACGTCTGAATTTTAACGTCAGTTCAACCTGCCATTCTAACATCAATAGACGTTGATAATTTGTTGGTTTTATTTTGTGATGTTATGCAACCAAAATCCAACATCTTTCAAATGTCACATCCTGATGTCAAATTGACGTGAATTACCAACATTAAGCTGTAAGGTATGGTGACCAAATCCCAACGTCTGATAAACATCTGAATTTTAACGTCAGTTCAACCTGCCATTCTAACATCAATAGACATTGATAAGTTGTTGGTTTTAAGTAGTGATGTTATGTAACCAAAATCCAACATCTTGCAAACGTCACATCCTGATGTCAAATTGATGTAAATTACCAACATTAAGCTGTAAGGTATGGTGACCAAATCCCAACCTCTGATTAACGTCTGAATTTTAACGTCAGTTCAACTTGCCATTCTAACATCAATAGACCTTGATAATTTGTTGGTTTTAAGTAGTGATGTTATGCAACTAAAATCCAACATCTTCCAAACGTCACATCCTGATGTCAAATTGATGTAAATTACCAACATTAAGCTGTATGGTATGGTGACCAAATCCCAACGTCTGATAAACATCTGAGTTTTAACGTCAGTTCAACCTGCCATTCTAACATCAATAGACATTGATAAGTTGTTGGTTTTAAGTAGTGATGTTATGCAACCAAAATCCAACATCTTCCAAACGTCACATCCTGATGTCAAATTGATGTAAATTACCAACATTAAGCTGTAAGGTATGGTGACCAAATCCCAACGTCTGATAAACGTCTGAATTTTAACGTCAGTTCAACCTGCCATTCTAACATCAATAGACGTTGATAATTTGTTGGTTTTAAGTAGTGATGTTATGCAACCAAAATCCAATATCTTCCAAACATCACATCCTGATGTCAAATTGACGTAAATTACCAACATTAAGCTGTAAGGTATGGTGACCAAATCCCAACGTCTGATAAACATCTGACTTTTAGCGTCAGTTCAACCTGCCAATCTAACATCAATAGACGTTGATAATTTGTTGGTTTTAAGTAGTGATGTTATGCAACCAAAATCCAACATCTTCCAAACGTCACATCCTGATGTCAAATTGATGTAAATTACCAGCATTAAGCTGTAAGGTATGGTGACCAAATCCCAACGTCTGATAAACGCCTGAATTTTAACGTCAGTTCAACCTGCCATTCTAACATCAATAGACGTTGATAATTTGTTGGTTTTAAGTAGTGATGTTATGCAACCAAAATCCAACATCTTCCAAACGTCACATCCTGATGTCAAATTGACGTAAATTACCAGCATTTAGTTGTAAGGTATGGTGACCAAATCCCAACCTCTGATTAACGTCTGAATTTTAACGTCAGTTCAACCTGCCATTCTAACATCAATAGACGTTGATAATTTGTTGGTTTTATTTTGTGATGTAATGCAACCAAAATCCAACATCTTTCAAATGTCACATCCTGATGTCAAATTGACATAAATTACCAACATTAAGCTGTAAGGTATGGTGACCAAATCCCAACGTCTGATAAACATCTGAATTTTAACGTCAGTTCAACCTGCCATTCTAACATCAATAGACATTGATAATTTGTTGGTTTTAAGTAGTGATGTTATGCAACCAAAATCCAACATCTTCCAAACGTCACATCCTGATGTCAAATTGATGTAAATTACCAACATTAAGCTGTAAGGTATGGTGACCAAATCCCAACCTCTGATTAACGTCTGAATTTTAACGTCAGTTCAACCTGCCATTCTAACATCAATAGACGTTGATAATTTGTTGGTTTTAAGTAGTGATGTTATGCAACCAAAATCCAACATCTTCCAAACGTCACATCCTGATGTCAAATTGACGTAAATTACCAACATTTAGTTGTAAGGTATGGTGACCAAATCCCAACCTCTGATTAACGTCTGAATTTTAACGTCAGTTCAACCTGCCATTCTAACATCAATAGACGTTGATAATTTGTTGGTTTTATTTTGTGATGTTATGCAACCAAAATCCAACATCTTTCAAATGTCACATCCTGATGTCAAATTGACGTAAATTACCAACATTAAGCTGTAAGGTATGGTGACCAAATCCCAACGTCTGATAAACATCTGAATTTTAACGTCAGTTCAACCTGCCATTCTAACATCAATAGACATTGATAATTTGTTGGTTTTAAGTAGTGATGTTATGTAACCAAAATCCAACATCTTCCAAACGTCACATCCTGATGTCAAATTGATGTAAATTACCAACATTAAGCTGTAAGGTATGGTGACCAAATCCCAACGTCTGATAAATGTCTGAATTTTAACGTCAGTTCAACCTGCCATTCTAACATCAATAGACGTTGATAATTTGTTGGTTTTATTTTGTGATGTTATGCAACCAATATCCAACATCTTTCAAATGTCACATCCTGATGTCAAATTGACGTAAATTACCAACATTAAGCTGTAAGGTATGGTGACCAAATCCCAACGTCTGATAAACATCTGAATTTTAACGTCAGTTCAACCTGCCATTCTAACATCAATAGACATTGATAAGTTGTTGGTTTTAAGTAGTGATGTTATGTAACCAAAATCCAACATCTTGCAAACGTCACATCCTGATGTCAAATTGATGTAAATTACCAACATTAAGCTGTAAGGTATGGTGACCAAATCCCAACCTCTGATTAACGTCTGAATTTTAACGTCAGTTCAACCTGCCATTCTAACATCAATAGACGTTGATTATTTGTTGGTTTTAAGTAGTGATGTTATGCAACTAAAATCCAACATCTTCCAATCGTCACATCCTGATGTCAATTTGACGTAAATTACCAACATTAAGCTGTACGGTATGGTGACCAAATCCCAATGTCTGATTAACGTCTGAATTTTAACGTCAGTTCAACTTGCCATTCTAACACCAATACACATTGATAAATTGTTGGTTATGAGTAGTGATGTTATGTAACCAAAATACAACATCTTCCAAACGTCACATCCTGATGTCAAATTGACGTAATTTACCAACATTAAGCTGTAAGTTATGGTGACCAAATCCCAACGTTTGATAAACGTCTGAATTTTAACGTCAGTTTAACCTGCCATTCTAACATCAATAGACGTTGATAATTTGTTGGTTTTATTTTGTGATGTTATGCAACCAAAATCCAACATCTTTCAAATGTCACATCCTGATGTCAAATTGACGTGAATTACCAACATTAAGCTGTAAGGTATGGTGACCAAATCCCAACGTCTGATAAACATCTGAATTTTAACGTCAGTTCAACCTGCCATTCTAACATCAATAGACATTGATAAGTTGTTGGTTTTAAGTAGTGATGTTATGTAACCAAAATCCAAAATCTTGCAAACGTCACATCCTGATGTCAAATTGATGTAAATTACCAACATTAAGCTGTAAGGTATGGTGACCAAATCCCAACCTCTGATTAACGTCTGAATTTTAACGTCAGTTCAACTTGCCATTCTAACATCAATAGACCTTGATAATTTGTTGGTTTTAAGTAGTGATGTTATGCAACCAAAATCCAACATCTTCCAAACGTCACATCCTGATGTCAAATTGATGTAAATTACCAACATTAAGCTGTATGGTATGGTGACCAAATCCCAACGTCTGATAAACATCTGAGTTTTAACGTCAGTTCAACCTGCCATTCTAACATCAATAGACATTGATAAGTTGTTGGTTTTAAGTAGTGATGTTATGCAACCAAAATCCAACATCTTCCAAACGTCACATCCTGATGTCAAATTGATGTAAATTACCAACATTAAGCTGTAAGGTATGGTGACCAAATCCCAACGTCTGATAAACGTCTGAATTTTAACGTCAGTTCAACCTGCCATTCTAACATCAATAGACGTTGATAATTTGTTGGTTTTAAGTAGTGATGTTATGCAACCAAAATCCAACATCTTCCAAACATCACATCCTGATGTCAAATTGACGTAAATTACCAACATTAAGCTGTAAGGTATGGTGACCAAATCCCAACGTCTGATAAACATCTGACTTTTAGCGTCAGTTCAACCTGTCAATCTAACATCAATAGACGTTGGTAATTTGTTGGTTTTAAGTAGTGATGTTATGCAACCAAAATCCAACATCTTCCAAACGTCACATCCTGATGTCAAATTGATGTAAATTACCAGCATTAAGCTGTAAGGTATGGTGACCAAATCCCAACGTCTGATAAACTCCTGAATTTTAACGTCAGTTCAACCTGCCATTCTAACATCAATAGACGTTGATAATTTGTTGGTTTTAAGTAGTGATGTTATGCAACCAAAATCCAACATCTTCCAAACGTCACATCCTGATTTCAAATTGACGTAAATTACCAGCATTTAGTTGTAAGGTATGGTGACCAAATCCCAACCTCTGATTAACGTCTGAATTTTAACGTCAGTTCAACCTGCCATTCTAACATCAATAGACGTTGATAATTTGTTGGTTTTATTTTGTGATGTTATGCAACCAAAATCCAACATCTTTCAAATGTCACATCCTGATGTCAAATTGACGTAAATTACCAACATTAAGCTGTAAGGTATGGTGACCAAATCCCAACGTCTGATAAACATCTGAATTTTAACGTCAGTTCAACCTGCCATTCTAACATCAATAGACATTGATAAGTTGTTGGTTTTAAGTAGTGATGTTATGTAACCAAAATCCAACATCTTGCAAACGTCACATCCTGATGTCAAATTGATGTAAATTACCAACATTAAGCTGTAAGGTATGGTGACCAAATCCCAACCTCTGATTAACGTCTGAATTTTAACGTCAGTTCAACTTGCCATTCTAACATCAATAGACCTTGATAATTTGTTGGTTTTAAGTAGTGATGTTATGCAACTAAAATCCAACATCTTCCAAACGTCACATCCTGATGTCAAATTGATGTAAATTACCAACATTAAGCTGTATGGTATGGTGACCAAATCCCAACGTCTGATAAACATCTGAGTTTTAACGTCAGTTCAACCTGCCATTCTAACATCAATAGACATTGATAAGTTGTTGGTTTTAAGTAGTGATGTTATGCAACCAAAATCCAACATCTTCCAAACGTCACATCCTGATGTCAAATTGATGTAAATTACCAACATTAAGCTGTAAGGTATGGTGACCAAATCCCAACGTCTGATAAACGTCTGAATTTTAACGTCAGTTCAACCTGCCATTCTAACATCAATAGACGTTGATAATTTGTTGGTTTTAAGTAGTGATGTTATGCAACCAAAATCCAATATCTTCCAAACATCACATCCTGATGTCAAATTGACGTAAATTACCAACATTAAGCTGTAAGGTATGGTGACCAAATCCCAACGTCTGATAAACATCTGACTTTTAGCGTCAGTTCAACCTGCCAATCTAACATCAATAGACGTTGATAATTTGTTGGTTTTAAGTAGTGATGTTATGCAACCAAAATCCAACATCTTCCAAACGTCACATCCTGATGTCAAATTGATGTAAATTACCAGCATTAAGCTGTAAGGTATGGTGACCAAATCCCAACGTCTGATAAACGCCTGAATTTTAACGTCAGTTCAACCTGCCATTCTAACATCAATAGACGTTGATAATTTGTTGGTTTTAAGTAGTGATGTTATGCAACCAAAATCCAACATCTTCCAAACGTCACATCCTGATGTCAAATTGACGTAAATTACCAGCATTTAGTTGTAAGGTATGGTGACCAAATCCCAACCTCTGATTAACGTCTGAATTTTAACGTCAGTTCAACCTGCCATTCTAACATCAATAGACGTTGATAATTTGTTGGTTTTATTTTGTGATGTAATGCAACCAAAATCCAACATCTTTCAAATGTCACATCCTGATGTCAAATTGACATAAATTACCAACATTAAGCTGTAAGGTATGGTGACCAAATCCCAACGTCTGATAAACATCTGAATTTTAACGTCAGTTCAACCTGCCATTCTAACATCAATAGACATTGATAATTTGTTGGTTTTAAGTAGTGATGTTATGCAACCAAAATCCAACATCTTCCAAACGTCACATCCTGATGTCAAATTGATGTAAATTACCAACATTAAGCTGTAAGGTATGGTGACCAAATCCCAACCTCTGATTAACGTCTGAATTTTAACGTCAGTTCAACCTGCCATTCTAACATCAATAGACGTTGATAATTTGTTGGTTTTAAGTAGTGATGTTATGCAACCAAAATCCAACATCTTCCAAACGTCACATCCTGATGTCAAATTGACGTAAATTACCAACATTTAGTTGTAAGGTATGGTGACCAAATCCCAACCTCTGATTAACGTCTGAATTTTAACGTCAGTTCAACCTGCCATTCTAACATCAATAGACGTTGATAATTTGTTGGTTTTATTTTGTGATGTTATGCAACCAAAATCCAACATCTTTCAAATGTCACATCCTGATGTCAAATTGACGTAAATTACCAACATTAAGCTGTAAGGTATGGTGACCAAATCCCAACGTCTGATAAACATCTGAATTTTAACGTCAGTTCAACCTGCCATTCTAACATCAATAGACATTGATAATTTGTTGGTTTTAAGTAGTGATGTTATGTAAC
This sequence comes from Hoplias malabaricus, assembly GCF_029633855.1. NCBI lineage: Eukaryota > Metazoa > Chordata > Actinopteri > Characiformes > Erythrinidae > Hoplias > Hoplias malabaricus. The sequence continues at coordinate 21,381 of NW_027101024.1, forward strand.
CAAAATCCAACATCTTCCAAACGTCACATCCTGATGTCAAATTGATGTAAATTACCAACATTAAGCTGTAAGGTATGGTGACCAAATCCCAACGTCTGATAAATGTCTGAATTTTAACGTCAGTTCAACCTGCCATTCTAACATCAATAGACGTTGATAATTTGTTGGTTTTATTTTGTGATGTTATGCAACCAATATCCAACATCTTTCAAATGTCACATCCTGATGTCAAATTGACGTAAATTACCAACATTAAGCTGTAAGGTATGGTGACCAAATCCCAACGTCTGATAAACATCTGAATTTTAACGTCAGTTCAACCTGCCATTCTAACATCAATAGACATTGATAAGTTGTTGGTTTTAAGTAGTGATGTTATGTAACCAAAATCCAACATCTTGCAAACGTCACATCCTGATGTCAAATTGATGTAAATTACCAACATTAAGCTGTAAGGTATGGTGACCAAATCCCAACCTCTGATTAACGTCTGAATTTTAACGTCAGTTCAACCTGCCATTCTAACATCAATAGACGTTGATTATTTGTTGGTTTTAAGTAGTGATGTTATGCAACTAAAATCCAACATCTTCCAATCGTCACATCCTGATGTCAATTTGACGTAAATTACCAACATTAAGCTGTACGGTATGGTGACCAAATCCCAATGTCTGATTAACGTCTGAATTTTAACGTCAGTTCAACTTGCCATTCTAACACCAATACACATTGATAAATTGTTGGTTATGAGTAGTGATGTTATGTAACCAAAATACAACATCTTCCAAACGTCACATCCTGATGTCAAATTGACGTAATTTACCAACATTAAGCTGTAAGTTATGGTGACCAAATCCCAACGTTTGATAAACGTCTGAATTTTAACGTCAGTTTAACCTGCCATTCTAACATCAATAGACGTTGATAATTTGTTGGTTTTATTTTGTGATGTTATGCAACCAAAATCCAACATCTTTCAAATGTCACATCCTGATGTCAAATTGACGTGAATTACCAACATTAAGCTGTAAGGTATGGTGACCAAATCCCAACGTCTGATAAACATCTGAATTTTAACGTCAGTTCAACCTGCCATTCTAACATCAATAGACATTGATAAGTTGTTGGTTTTAAGTAGTGATGTTATGTAACCAAAATCCAAAATCTTGCAAACGTCACATCCTGATGTCAAATTGATGTAAATTACCAACATTAAGCTGTAAGGTATGGTGACCAAATCCCAACCTCTGATTAACGTCTGAATTTTAACGTCAGTTCAACTTGCCATTCTAACATCAATAGACCTTGATAATTTGTTGGTTTTAAGTAGTGATGTTATGCAACCAAAATCCAACATCTTCCAAACGTCACATCCTGATGTCAAATTGATGTAAATTACCAACATTAAGCTGTATGGTATGGTGACCAAATCCCAACGTCTGATAAACATCTGAGTTTTAACGTCAGTTCAACCTGCCATTCTAACATCAATAGACATTGATAAGTTGTTGGTTTTAAGTAGTGATGTTATGCAACCAAAATCCAACATCTTCCAAACGTCACATCCTGATGTCAAATTGATGTAAATTACCAACATTAAGCTGTAAGGTATGGTGACCAAATCCCAACGTCTGATAAACGTCTGAATTTTAACGTCAGTTCAACCTGCCATTCTAACATCAATAGACGTTGATAATTTGTTGGTTTTAAGTAGTGATGTTATGCAACCAAAATCCAACATCTTCCAAACATCACATCCTGATGTCAAATTGACGTAAATTACCAACATTAAGCTGTAAGGTATGGTGACCAAATCCCAACGTCTGATAAACATCTGACTTTTAGCGTCAGTTCAACCTGTCAATCTAACATCAATAGACGTTGGTAATTTGTTGGTTTTAAGTAGTGATGTTATGCAACCAAAATCCAACATCTTCCAAACGTCACATCCTGATGTCAAATTGATGTAAATTACCAGCATTAAGCTGTAAGGTATGGTGACCAAATCCCAACGTCTGATAAACTCCTGAATTTTAACGTCAGTTCAACCTGCCATTCTAACATCAATAGACGTTGATAATTTGTTGGTTTTAAGTAGTGATGTTATGCAACCAAAATCCAACATCTTCCAAACGTCACATCCTGATTTCAAATTGACGTAAATTACCAGCATTTAGTTGTAAGGTATGGTGACCAAATCCCAACCTCTGATTAACGTCTGAATTTTAACGTCAGTTCAACCTGCCATTCTAACATCAATAGACGTTGATAATTTGTTGGTTTTATTTTGTGATGTTATGCAACCAAAATCCAACATCTTTCAAATGTCACATCCTGATGTCAAATTGACGTAAATTACCAACATTAAGCTGTAAGGTATGGTGACCAAATCCCAACGTCTGATAAACATCTGAATTTTAACGTCAGTTCAACCTGCCATTCTAACATCAATAGACATTGATAAGTTGTTGGTTTTAAGTAGTGATGTTATGTAACCAAAATCCAACATCTTGCAAACGTCACATCCTGATGTCAAATTGATGTAAATTACCAACATTAAGCTGTAAGGTATGGTGACCAAATCCCAACCTCTGATTAACGTCTGAATTTTAACGTCAGTTCAACTTGCCATTCTAACATCAATAGACCTTGATAATTTGTTGGTTTTAAGTAGTGATGTTATGCAACTAAAATCCAACATCTTCCAAACGTCACATCCTGATGTCAAATTGATGTAAATTACCAACATTAAGCTGTATGGTATGGTGACCAAATCCCAACGTCTGATAAACATCTGAGTTTTAACGTCAGTTCAACCTGCCATTCTAACATCAATAGACATTGATAAGTTGTTGGTTTTAAGTAGTGATGTTATGCAACCAAAATCCAACATCTTCCAAACGTCACATCCTGTTGTCAAATTGATGTAAATTACCAACATTAAGCTGTAAGGTATGGTGACCAAATCCCAACGTCTGATAAACGTCTGAATTTTAACGTCAGTTCAACCTGCCATTCTAACATCAATAGACGTTGATAATTTGTTGGTTTTAAGTAGTGATGTTATGCAACCAAAATCCAACATCTTCCAAACATCACATCCTGATGTCAAATTGACGTAAATTACCAACATTAAGCTGTAAGGTATGGTGACCAAATCCCAACGTCTGATAAACATCTGACTTTTAGCGTCAGTTCAACCTGCCAATCTAACATCAATAGACGTTGATAATTTGTTGGTTTTAAGTAGTGATGTTATGCAACCAAAATCCAACATCTTCCAAACGTCACATCCTGATGTCAAATTGATGTAAATTACCAGCATTAAGCTGTAAGGTATGGTGACCAAATCCCAACGTCTGATAAACGCCTGAATTTTAACGTCAGTTCAACCTGCCATTCTAACATCAATAGACGTTGATAATTTGTTGGTTTTAAGTAGTGATGTTATGCAACCAAAATCCAACATCTTCCAAACGTCACATCCTGATGTCAAATTGACGTAAATTACCAGCATTTAGTTGTAAGGTATGGTGACCAAATCCCAACCTCTGATTAACGTCTGAATTTTAACGTCAGTTCAACCTGCCATTCTAACATCAATAGACGTTGATAATTTGTTGGTTTTATTTTGTGATGTAATGCAACCAAAATCCAACATCTTTCAAATGTCACATCCTGATGTCAAATTGACATAAATTACCAACATTAAGCTGTAAGGTATGGTGACCAAATCCCAACGTCTGATAAACATCTGAATTTTAACGTCAGTTCAACCTGCCATTCTAACATCAATAGACATTGATAATTTGTTGGTTTTAAGTAGTGATGTTATGCAACCAAAATCCAACATCTTCCAAACGTCACATCCTGATGTCAAATTGATGTAAATTACCAACATTAAGCTGTAAGGTATGGTGACCAAATCCCAACCTCTGATTAACGTCTGAATTTTAACGTCAGTTCAACCTGCCATTCTAACATCAATAGACGTTGATAATTTGTTGGTTTTAAGTAGTGATGTTATGCAACCAAAATCCAACATCTTCCAAACGTCACATCCTGATGTCAAATTGACGTAAATTACCAACATTTAGTTGTAAGGTATGGTGACCAAATCCCAACCTCTGATTAACCCTTTGAGGTCGGCTATGCCGCCGGCGGGATAAAATTGAAATTCCACATAAACACGTATATAACTCTGCGAGATTTTATCCTAAAAAAAAAATACAACATACCTCGGAAACCTTGAAGGGTCTACTTTCCAACTATATATAGGATGAAACGATATATATATTTATATTCTTGTGAGAGAAGCGTAAACAACAACCGGCACATTTTTGAGGCACAAGCTTTTTTGTTCCGCCCATAGACGCGTTCTGCCATTCATATGTTAACACTATGGTAATTCGGCAGCTGCTAGTGGAGGATCATTGGCTGATAATTTGCATGAAAACGCCCAAATACAGAGCACATGTCGCGGAATTGTTTACGTGGAGCTTCGTCATGTCGCACTCACGGGAGCTGGAGCCACTGCGGAGGAGAGCTTTGTTCTGGAAAATGAAGAGAATTTCAGCTCATCTGACGAAAGCGGGGAGGACAGTGACGAAGAAAGATTTATTTTGAGATGCGGATTGATCCGAAGGAGGATTTTTGTGAAGGGTAAGTGAAATATTTCTTTTCAAATGAAACAAACCCACGCTTCGCGCTCACTGTGTACACTCCGCGAATTCCGGATAAATTAAAATAAAGAATAAATTAAATAAGTATTCCTTTGTATATGAAAGCATAAATTAATGTAAAAAAAACCTGCTGTTGTGTAAACGGGACATTCAAGTGTAGCCTGTTGCTAATCTGAGTGCATGCTGAGAGTGCTAACATTACCATGCGAGGCTCCAGTACCATAAGTGTGGCTTATGGCTGTAAATGTTTAGCCTAGTGTGGTAATGTCATGTGTAAATGGCCTGTGTGAATGTAATAGTGTCATCCTATGTAGCTTGTTATGCTATGTACTGCTATACATAGGTCATATACAAGTACTGTATTTGAAATACAAGTAATTATTAGTTGTAGTGACTGTTGGCATGAATAGCTAATCTTTGTAACTGCTCAGAAGCTCACATTTCTTATTATTTTTCTTTCAGAAATGTGGAAAATACTCCACCTCCAAGCAAAGACGACGGCGTCAACCAAGTCTGCAACCACCAACGTGTAAACACATGGTCCTTCCACATCTGCTCTGCAAGTTTAGCATTTTGCATTACACAACTCAGCACAAAACTTTGAAGTGGTACAGAAAACTGTTTCTTCACTTCTTGGACATTGCTGCTACCAATGCCTACATTCTCCACAACAACTTATGCAACAGGACAGCCTGACCCACAAGGCATTCATGGAAGAGCTTGTTGAACAGCTGTGTGGTATGCAAAAACCCCATGGAAATGTGAACAGTGTGATGTCTACCTTTGCATGCAGCCAGACAGAAACTGTTTTAGAGACTGGCATCTTTTGTTGAACTGACTCAAATATATATACACACACAAGGATATACAGTATGACTATCTTTAGTATATTATCACTATATTTACATGTGAACACATTTTCCATTTATTTTAATTCATGCCAGTTATTTATTTTTTTGTTTTTATTGCTTGTTTTGTTCTCTTTTTTTGAAATAAACTGTGATAAACTCTGCCTCTGGTCTCTTCTCTTTTGACAGCTGTGGCAGTGACAGCTAATGGGCCATTCATTAGGCAGTGGGGTGGGGACCTCGCACCTCGGTTTTCGCACCTATCTTCATACATATGCAACGTAGGAGCCAGTGACTGAGAAAAACAGAGTGTCACCTCACATTTGTTATGTCCTAAGTATAAAATTACATACAATTTATGAAAAGTAGAATCAGCAGTGTGTTGCCAAGACCCGTGTTCACAAAGTTTTGACCTCAAAGGTCCCGGTGAGAAATGTTTAGAATGTGTTTTTTCACAGTATATCAGCACTTCTGAAAATAGGTTTTTGGAAAGTCTAAGTTTAGAGTAAATTTAATCAAAATGTAGATGTATGACACTCTTACTGATTCAACACTGTTGTTGCAGAGATAGTTCTGAAAAATGCATGTGTAACACTTTGAAATGATTTTTTCTCAGATGCGTACAATTTGTAAAACAATCAAGGCATGTCAGACTACACCAGGGTGTCTGAAAACCCCTCAGACTCCAGGGGGTTAACGTCTGAATTTTAACGTCAGTTCAACCTGCCATTCTAACATCAATAGACGTTGATAATTTGTTGGTTTTATTTTGTGATGTTATGCAACCAAAATCCAACATCTTTCAAATGTCACATCCTGATGTCAAATTGACGTAAATTACCAACATTAAGCTGTAAGGTATGGTGACCAAATCCCAACGTCTGATAAACATCTGAATTTTAACGTCAGTTCAACCTGCCATTCTAACATCAATAGACATTGATAATTTGTTGGTTTTAAGTAGTGATGTTATGTAACCAAAATCCAACATCTTCCAAACGTCACATCCTGATGTCAAATTGATGTAAATTACCAACATTAAGCTGTAAGGTATGGTGACCAAATCCCAACGTCTGGTAAATGTCTGAATTTTAACGTCAGTTCAACCTGCCATTCTAACATCAATAGACGTTGATAATTTGTTGGTTTTATTTTGTGATGTTATGCAACCAAAATCCAACATCTTTCAAATGTCACATCCTGATGTCAAATTGACGTAAATTACCAACATTAAGCTGTAAGGTATGGTGACCAAATCCCAACGTCTGATAAACATCTGAATTTTAACGTCAGTTCAACCTGCCATTCTAACATCAATAGACATTGATAATTTGTTGGTTTTAAGTAGTGATGTTATGTAACCAAAATCCAACATCTTCCAAACGTCACATCCTGATGTCAAATTGATGTAAATTACCAACATTAAGCTGTAAGGTATGGTGACCAAATCCCAACGTCTGATAAATGTCTGAATTTTAACGTCAGTTCAACCTGCCATTCTAACATCAATAGACGTTGATAATTTGTTGGTTTTATTTTGTGATGTTATGCAACTAAAATCCAACATCTTTCAAATGTCACATCCTGATGTCAAATTGACGTAAATTACCAACATTAAGCTGTAAGGTATGGTGACCAAATCCCAACGTCTGATAAACATCTGAATTTTAACGTCAGTTCAACCTGCCATTCTAACATCAATAGACATTGATAAGTTGTTGGTTTTAAGTAGTGATGTTATGTAACCAAAATCCAACATCTTGCAAACGTCACATCCTGATGTCAAATTGATGTAAATTACCAACATTAAGCTGTAAGGTATGGTGACCAAATCCCAACCTCTGATTAACGTCTGAATTTTAACGTCAGTTCAACCTGCCATTCTAACATCAATAGACGTTGATTATTTGTTGGTTTTAAGTAGTGATGTTATGCAACTAAAATCCAACATCTTCCAAACGTCACATCCTGATGTCAATTTGACGTAAATTACCAACATTAAGCTGTACGGTATGGTGACCAAATCCCAATGTCTGATTAACGTCTGAATTTTAACGTCAGTTCAACTTGCCATTCTAACACCAATACACATTGATAAATTGTTGGTTATGAGTAGTGATGTTATGTAACCAAAATACAACATCTTCCAAACGTCACATCCTGATGTCAAATTGACGTAATTTACCAACATTAAGCTGTAAGTTATGGTGACCAAATCCCAACGTCTGATAAACGTCTGAATTTTAACGTCAGTTCAACCTGCCATTCTAACATCAATAGACATTGATAATTTGTTGGTTTTAAGTAGTGATGTTATGCAACCAAAATCCAACATCTTCCAAACATCACATCCTGATGTCAAATTGACGTAAATTACCAACATTAAGCTGTAAGGTATGGTGACCAAATCCCAACGTCTGATAAACATCTGACTTTTAGCGTCAGTTCAACCTGTCAATCTAACATCAATAGACGTTGATAATTTGTTGGTTTTAAGTAGTGATGTTATGCAACCAAAATCCAACATCTTCCAAACGTCACATCCTGATGTCAAATTGACGTAATTTACCAACATTAAGCTGTAAGTTATGGTGACCAAATCCCAACGTTTGATAAACGTCTGAATTTTAACGTCAGTTTAACCTGCCATTCTAACATCAATAGACGTTGATAATTTGTTGGTTTTATTTTGTGATGTTATGCAACCAAAATCCAACATCTTTCAAATGTCACATCCTGATGTCAAATTGACGTGAATTACCAACATTAAGCTGTAAGGTATGGTGACCAAATCCCAACGTCTGATAAACATCTGAATTTTAACGTCAGTTCAACCTGCCATTCTAACATCAATAGACATTGATAAGTTGTTGGTTTTAAGTAGTGATGTTATGCAACCAAAATCCAACATCTTCCAAACGTCACATCCTGATGTCAAATTGATGTAAATTACCAACATTAAGCTGTAAGGTATGGTGACCAAATCCCAACGTCTGATAAACGTCTGAATTTTAACGTCAGTTCAACCTGCCATTCTAACATCAATAGACGTTGATAATTTGTTGGTTTTAAGTAGTGATGTTATGCAACCAAAATCCAACATCTTCCAAACATCACATCCTGATGTCAAATTGACGTAAATTACCAACATTAAGCTGTAAGGTATGGTGACCAAATCCCAACGTCTGATAAACATCTGACTTTTAGCGTCAGTTCAACCTGTCAATCTAACATCAATAGACGTTGATAATTTGTTGGTTTTAAGTAGTGATGTTATGCAACCAAAATCCAACATCTTCCAAACGTCACATCCTGATGTCAAATTGATGTAAATTACCAGCATTAAGCTGTAAGGTATGGTGACCAAATCCCAACGTCTGATAAACGCCTGAATTTTAACGTCAGTTCAACCTGCCATTCTAACATCAATAGACGTTGATAATTTGTTGGTTTTAAGTAGTGATGTTATGCAACCAAAATCCAACATCTTCCAAACGTCACATCCTGATGTCAAATTGACGTAAATTACCAGCATTTAGTTGTAAGGTATGGTGACCAAATCCCAACCTCTGATTAACGTCTGAATTTTAACGTCAGTTCAACCTGCCATTCTAACATCAATAGACGTTGATAATTTGTTGGTTTTATTTTGTGATGTAATGCAGCCAAAATCCAACATCTTTCAAATGTCACATCCTGATGTCAAATTGACATAAATTACCAACATTAAGCTGTAAGGTATGGTGACCAAATCCCAACGTCTGATAAACATCTGAATTTTAACGTCAGTTCAACCTGCCATTCTAACATCAATAGACATTGATAATTTGTTGGTTTTAAGTAGTGATGTTATGCAACCAAAATCCAACATCTTCCAAACGTCACATCCTGATGTCAAATTGATGTAAATTACCAACATTAAGCTGTAAGGTATGGTGACCAAATCCCAAGGTCTGATAAATATCTGAATTTTAACGTCAGTTCAACCTGCCATTCTAACATCAATAGACGTTGATAATTTGTTGGTTTTATTTTGTGATGTTATGCAACCAAAATCCAACATCTTTCAAATGTCACATCCTGATGTCAAATTGACGTAAATTACCAACATTAAGCTGTAAGGTATGGTGACCAAATCCCAACGTCTGATAAACATCTGAATTTTAACGTCAGTTCAACCTGCCATTCTAACATCAATAGACATTGATAATTTGTTGGTTTTAAGTAGTGATGTTATGTAACCAAAATCCAACATCTTCCAAACGTCACATCCTGATGTCAAATTGGTGTAAATTACCAACATTAAGCTGTAAGGTATGGTGACCAAATCCCAACGTCTGATAAATGTCTGAATTTTAACGTCAGTTCAACCTGCCATTCTAACATCAATAGACGTTGATAATTTGTTGGTTTTATTTTGTGATGTTATGCAACCAAAATCCAACATCTTTCAAATGTCACATCCTGATGTCAAATTGACGTAAATTACCAACATTAAGCTGTAAGGTATGGTGACCAAATCCCAACGTCTGATAAACATCTGAATTTTAACGTCAGTTCAACCTGCCATTCTAACATCAATAGACATTGATAAGTTGTTGGTTTTAAGTAGTGATGTTATGTAACCAAAATCCAACATCTTGCAAACGTCACATCCTGATGTCAAATTGATGTAAATTACCAACATTAAGCTGTAAGGTATGGTGACCAAATCCCAACCTCTGATTAACGTCTGAATTTTAACGTCAGTTCAACCTGCCATTCTAACACCAATACACATTGATAATTTGTTGGTTATGAGTAGTGATGTTATGTAACCAAAATACAACATCTTCCAAACGTCACATCCTGATGTCAAATTGACGTAATTTACCAACATTAAGCTGTAAGTTATGGTGACCAAATCCCAACGTTTGATAAACGTCTGAATTTTAACGTCAGTTCAACCTGCCATTCTAACATCAATAGACGTTGATAATTTGTTGGTTTTATTTTGTGATGTTATGCAACCAAAATCCAACATCTTTCAAATGTCACATCCTGATGTCAAATTGACGTGAATTACCAACATTAAGCTGTAAGGTATGGTGACCAAATCCCAACGTCTGATAAACATCTGAATTTTAACGTCAGTTCAACCTGCCATTCTAACATCAATAGACATTGATAAGTTGTTGGTTTTAAGTAGTGATGTTATGTAACCAAAATCCAACATCTTGCAAACGTCACATCCTGATGTCAAATTGATGTAAATTACCAACATTAAGCTGTAAGGTATGGTGACCAAATCCCAACCTCTGATTAACGTCTGAATTTTAACGTCAGTTCAACTTGCCATTCTAACATCAATAGACCTTGATAATTTGTTGGTTTTAAGTAGTGATGTTATGCAACTAAAATCCAACATCTTCCAAACGTCACATCCTGATGTCAAATTGATGTAAATTACCAACATTAAGCTGTATGGTATGGTGACCAAATCCCAACGTCTGATAAACATCTGAGTTTTAACGTCAGTTCAACCTGCCATTCTAACATCAATAGACATTGATAAGTTGTTGGTTTTAAGTAGTGATGTTATGCAACCAAAATCCAACATCTTCCAAACGTCACATCCTGATGTCAAATTGATGTAAATTACCAACATTAAGCTGTAAGATATGGTGACCAAATCCCAACGTCTGATAAACATCTGAATTTTAACGTCAGTTCAACCTGCCATTCTAACATCAATAGACGTTGATAATTTGTTGGTTTTAAGTAGTGATGTTATGCAACCAAAATCCAACATCTTCCAAACATCACATCCTGATGTCAAATTGACGTAAATTACCAACATTAAGCTGTAAGGTATGGTGACCAAATCCCAACGTCTGATAAACATCTGACTTTTAGCGTCAGTTCAACCTGCCAATCTAACATCAATAGACGTTGATAATTTGTTGGTTTTAAGTAGTGATGTTATGCAACCAAAATCCAACATCTTTCAAATGTCACATCCTGATGTCAAATTGACGTAAATTACCAACATTTAGTTGTAAGGTATGGTGACCAAATCCCAACCTCTGATTAACGTCTGAATTTTAACGTCAGTTCAACCTGCCATTCTAACATCAATAGACATTGATAATTTGTTGGTTTTATTTTGTGATGTTATGCAACCAAAATCCAACATCTTTCAAATGTCACATCCTGATGTCAAATTGACGTAAATTACCAACATTAAGCTGTAAGGTATGGTGACCAAATCCCAACGTCTGATAAACATCTGAATTTTAACATCAGTTCAACCTGCCATTCTAACATCAATAGACATTGATAAGTTGTTGGTTTTAAGTAGTGATGTTATGCAACCAAGATCCAACATCTTCCAAACGTCACATCCTGATGTCAAATTGATGTAAATTACCAGCATTAAGCTGTAAGGTATGGTGACCAAATCCCAACGTCTGATAAACGCCTGAATTTTAACGTCAGTTCAACCTGCCATTTTAACATCAATAGACGTTGATAATTTGTTGGTTTTAAGTAGTGATGTTATGGAACCAAAATCCAACATCTTACAAACGTCACATCCTGATGTCAAATTGACGTAAATTACCAACATTAAGCTGTAAGGTATGGTGACCAAATCCCAACGTCTGATAAACATCTGAATTTTAACGTCAGTTCAACCTGCCATTCTAACATCAATAGACATTGATAATTTGTTGGTTTTAAGTAGTGATGTTATGCAACCAAAATCCAACATCTTCCAAACGTCACATCCTGATGTCAAATTGATGTAAATTACCAACATTAAGCTGTAAGGTATGGTGACCAAATCCCAAGGTCTGATAAATATCTGAATTTTAACGTCAGTTCAACCTGCCATTCTAACATCAATAGACGTTGATAATTTGTTGGTTTTAAGTAGTGATGTCATGCAACCAAAATCCAACATCTTCCAAACGTCACATCCTGATGTCAAATTGATGTAAATTACCAACATTAAGCTGTAAGGTATGGTGACCAAATCCCAACCTCTGATTAACGTCTGAATTTTAACGTCAGTTCAACTTGCCATTCTAACATCAATAGACGTTGATAATTTGTTGGTTTTAAGTAGTGATGTTATGCAACCAAAATCCAACATCTTCCAAACGTCACATCCTGATGTCAAATTGACGTAAATTACCAGCATTTAGTTGTAAGGTATGGTGACCAAATCCCAACCTCTGATTAACGTCTGAATTTTAACGTCAGTTCAACCTGCCATTCTAACATCAATAGTCGTTGATAATTTGTTGGTTTTATTTTGTGATGTTATGCAACCAAAATCCAACATCTTTCAAATGTCACATCCTGATGTCAAATTGACATAAATTACCAACACTAATCTGTAAGGTATGGTGACCAAATCCCAACGTCTGATAAACATCTGAATTTTAACGTCAGTTCAACCTGCCATTCTAACATCAATAGACATTGATAATTTGTTGGTTTTAAGTAGTGATGTCATGCAACCAAAATCCAACATCTTCCAAACGTCACATCCTGATGTCAAATTGATGTAAATTACCAACATTAAGCTGTAAGGTATGGTGACCAAATCCCAAGGTCTGATAAATATCTGAATTTTAACGTCAGTTCAACCTGCCATTCTAACATCAATAGACGTTGATAATTTGTTGGTTTTAAGTAGTGATGTTATGCAACCAAAATCCAACATCTTCCAAACGTCACATCCTGATGTCAAATTGACGTAAATTACCAACATTTAGTTGTAAGGTATGGTGACCAAATCCCAACCTCTGATTAACGTCTGAATTTTAACGTCAGTTCAACCTGCCATTCTAACATCAATAGACATTGATAATTTGTTGGTTTTATTTTGTGATGTTATGCAACCAAAATCCAACATCTTTCAAATGTCACATCCTGATGTCAAATTGACGTAAATTACCAACATTAAGCTGTAAGGTATGGTGACCAAATCCCAACGTCTGATAAACATCTGAATTTTAACGTCAGTTCAACCTGCCATTCTAACATCAATAGACATTGATAATTTGTTGGTTTTAAGTAGTGATGTTATGCAACCAAAATCCAACATCTTCCAAACGTCACATCCTGATGTCAAATTGATGTAAATTACCAACATTAAGCTGTAAGGTATGGTGACCAAATCCCAACGTCTGATAAACATCTGAATTTTAACGTCAGTTCAACTTGCCATTCTAACACCAATAGACATTGATAATTTGTTGGTTATGAGTAGTGATGTTATGTAACCAAAATACAACATATTCCAAACGTCACATCCTGATGTCAAATTGACGTAAATTACCAACATTAAGCTGTAAGGTATGGTGACCAAATCCCAACGTCTGATAAACATCTGAGTTTTAACGTCAGTTCAACCTGCCATTCTAACATCAATAGACATTGATAATTTGTTGGTTTTAAGTAGTGATGTTATGTAACCAAAATCCAACATCTTCCAAACGTCACATCCTGATGTCAAATTGATGTAAATTACCAACATTAAGCTGTATGGTATGGTGAACAAATCCCAACGTCTGATAAAAGTCTGAATTTTAATGTCAGTTCAACCTGCCATTCTAACATCAATAGACGTTGATAATTTGTTGGTTTTGAGTAGTGATGTTATGCAACCAAAATCCAACATCTTCCAAATGTCACATCCTGATGTCAAATTGATGTAAATCCATCCATCCATCCATCCATTATCCACCGCTTATCCGGGTCCGGGTCGCGGGGGAAGCAGTCGGAGCAAAGAAACCCAGACCTCCCTCTCCCCAGCCACCGACTCTAGCTCCTCCGGGGGTATACTGAGGCGTTCCCAGGCCAGTCGAGACATATAGTCTCTCCAGCGTGTTCTTGGTCTGCCCCGGGGCCTCCTCCCCGTTGGACGTGCCCGGAACACCTCTCCAGGAAGGCGTCCAGGAGGCATCCGAACCAGATGCCCGAACCATCTCAGCTGGCTCCTTTCGACGTGGAGGAGCAGCGGCTCCACTCCGAGTCTCTCCCGGATGTCCGAGCTCCTAACCCTGTCTCTAAGGGAGAGTCCGGACATCCTGCGGAGAAAACTCATTTCAGCCGCTTGTACCCGCGATCTCGTTCTTTCGGTCACTACCCAAAGCTCGTGACCATAGGTGAGGGTTGGGACGTAGATTGAACTGTAAATCGAGAGCTTTGCTTTTCTGCTCAGCTCTCTCTTCACCACAACGGACCGGTACAGAGCCCGCATTACTGCTGACGCTGCACCGATCCGCCTGTCAATCTCACGCTCCATCTTTCCCTCACTCGTGAACAAGACCCCGAGGTATTTAAACTTCTCCACTTGAGGCAGGATCTCACTTCCAACCTGGAGAGAGCACTCCACCCTTTTCCGGCTGAGTACCATGGACTCGGACTTGGAGGTGCTGATCCTCATCCCTACCGCTTCACACTCGGCTGCAAACTGGTCCAGCAAGAGCTGGAGGTCCCGGCTCGATGAAGCCAACAAGACCACATCATCTGCAAAAAGCAGACATGGAATCCTGAGACCACCAAACCGGACACCCTCCGCCACTTGGCTACGCCAAGAAATTCTGTCCATAAAAATTATGAACAGAACCGGTGACAACGGGCAGCCCTGACGGAGTCCAACTCTGACTGGAAACCAGTCAGATTTACTGCCAGCCATACGAACCAGACTCCTGCTCTGTTTGTACAGGGACTGGATAGCTCGTAACAAAGAGACCAGTACCCCATACTCCCTGAGCACCCCCCACAGAATACCCCGAGGGACACGGTCGAATGCCTTCTCCAGATCCACAAAACACATGTAGACTGGTTGAGCAAACTCCCATGCACCCTCCAGGATCCTAGCGAGGGTAAAGAGCTGGTCCTGTGTTCCACGACCGGGGCGGAATCCGCATTGTTCCTCCTGGATCCGAGGTTCAACTATCAGTCGGACTCTCTTCTCCAGTACCCCCGCATAGACCTTACCGGGGAGGCTGAGGAGTGTGATCCCCCTATAGTTGGAACACACCCTCCGATCCCCCTTTTTGAAAAGGGGAACCACCACCCCAGTCTGCCAGTCCAGAGGCACTGCCCCCGATGTCCACGCGATGTTGCAAAGACGTGTCAACCAGGACAGCCCCACAACATCCAGAGCCTTGAGGAACCCGGGGTGAACCTCATCCACCCCCGGGGCCCTACCGCCAAGGAGTTTCCCTAAAATTGATGTAAATTACCAACATTAAGCTGTAAGGTATGGTGACCAAATCCCAACGTCTGATAAACATCTGACTTTTAGCGTCAGTTCAACCTGCCAATCTAACATCAATAGACGTTGATAATTTGTTGGTTTTAAGTAGTGATGTTATGCAACCAAAATCCAACATCTTCCAAACGTCACATCCTGATGTCAAATTAATGTAAATTACCAACATTAAGCTGTAAGGTACGGTGACCAAATCCCAACGTCTGATAAACATGTGAATTTTAACGTCAGTTCAACCTGCCATTCTAACATCAATAGACATTGATAATTTGTTGGTTTTAAGTAGTGATGTTATGTAACCAAAATCCAACATCTTCCAAACGTCACATCCTGATGTCAAATTGATGTAAATTACCAACATTAAGCTGTATGGTATGGTGACCAAATCCCAACGTCTGATTAACGTCTGAATTTTAACGTCAGTTCAACCTGCCATTCTAACATCAATAGACGTTGATAATTTGTTGGTTTTAAGTAGTGATGTTATGCAACCAAAATCCAACATCTTCCAAACGTCACATCCTGATGTCAAATTGACGTAAATTACCAACATTTAGTTGTAAGGTATGGTGACCAAATCCCAACCTCTGATTAACGTCTGAATTTTAACGTCAGTTCAACCTGCCATTCTAACATCAATAGACATTGTTGGTTTTATTTTGTGATGTTATGCAACCAAAATCCAACATCTTTCAAATGTCACATCCTGATGTCAAATTGACGTAAATTACCAACATTAAGCTGTAAGGTATGGTGACCAAATCCCAACGTCTGATAAACATGTGAATTTTAACGTCAGTTCAACCTGCCATTCTAACATCAATAGACATTGATAATTTGTTGGTTTTAAGTAGTGATGTTATGTAACCAAAATCCAACATCTTCCAAACGTCACATCCTGATGTCAAATTTATGTAAATTACCAACATTAAGCTGTATGGTATGGTGACCAAATCCCAACGTCTGATTAACGTCTGAATTTTAACGTCAGTTCAACCTGCCATTCTAACATCAATAGACATTGATAATTTGTTGGTTTTATTTTGTGATGTTATGCAACCAAAATCCAACATCTTTCAAATGTCACATCCTGATGTCAAATTGACGTAAATTACCAACATTAAGCTGTAAGGTATGGTGACCAAATCCCAACGTCTGATAAACATGTGAATTTTAACGTCAGTTCAACCTGCCATTCTAACATCAATAGACATTGATAATTTGTTGGTTTTAAGTAGTGATGTTATGTAACCAAAATCCAACATCTTCCAAACGTCACATCCTGATGTCAAATTTATGTAAATTACCAACATTAAGCTGTATGGTATGGTGACCAAATCCCAACGTCTGATTAACGTCTGAATTTTAACGTCAGTTCAACCTGCCATTCTAACATCAATAGACGTTGATAATTTGTTGGTTTTAAATAGTGATGTTATGCAACCAAAATCCAACATCTTCCAAACGTCACATCCTGATGTCAAATTGACATAAATTACCAACATTAAGCTGTAAGGTATGGTGACCAAATCCCAACGTCTGATAAACGCCTGAATTTTAACGTCAGTTCAACCTGCCATTCTAACATCAATAGACGTTGATAATTTGTTGGTTTTAAGTAGTGATGTTATGCAACCAAAATCCAACATCTTCCAAACGTCACATCCTGATGTCAAATTGACGTAAATTACCAACATTTAGTTGTAAGGTATGGTGACCACATCCCAACCTCTGATTAACGTCTGAATTTTAACATCAGTTCAACCTGCCAATCTAACATCAATAGACATTGATAATTTGTTGGTTTTATTTTGTGATGTTATGCAACCAAAATCCAACATCTTTCAAATGTCACATCCTGATGTCAAATTGACGTAAATTACCAACATTAAGCTGTAAGGTATGGTGACCAAATCCCAACGTCTGATAAACATCCGAATTTTAACATCAGTTCAACCTGCCATTCTAACATCAATAGACATTGATAAGTTGTTGGTTTTAAGTAGTGATGTTATGCAACCAAAATCCAACATCTTCCAAACGTCACATCCTGATGTCAAATTGATGTAAATTACCAGCATTAAGCTGTAAGGTATGGTGACCAAATCCCAACGTCTGATAAACGCCTGAATTTTAACGTCAGTTCAACCTGCCATTCTAACATCAATAGACGTTGATAATTTGTTGGTTTTAAGTAGTGATGTTATGCAACCAAAATCCAACATCTTACAAACGTCACATCCTGATGTCAAATTGACGTAAATTACCAACATTTAGTTGTAAGGTATGGTGACCAAATCCCAACCTCTGATTAACGTCTGAATTTTAACGTCAGTTCAACCTGCCATTCTAACATCAATAGACGTTGATAATTTGTTGGTTTTATTTTGTGATGTAATGCAACCAAAATCCAACATCTTTCAAATGTCACATCCTGATGTCAAATTGACGTAAATTACCAGCATTTAGTTGTAAGGTATGGTGACCAAATCCCAACCTCTGATTAACGTCTGAATTTTAACGTCAGTTCAACCTGCCATTCTAACATCAATAGACATTGATAATTTGTTGGTTTTATTTTGTGATGTTATGCAACCAAAATCCAACATCTTTCAAATGTCACATCCTGATGTCAAATTGACATAAATTACCAACATTAAGCTGTAAGGTATGGTGACCAAATCCCAACGTCTGATAAACATCTGAATTTTAACATCAGTTCAACCTGCCATTCTAACATCAATAGACATTGATAAGTTGTTGGTTTTAAGTAGTGATGTTATGCAACCAAGATCCAACATCTTCCAAACGTCACATCCTGATGTCAAATTGATGTAAATTACCAGCATTAAGCTGTAAGGTATGGTGACCAAATCCCAACGTCTGATAAACGCCTGAATTTTAACGTCAGTTCAACCTGTAATTCTAACATCAATAGACGTTGATAATTTGTTGGTTTTAAGTAGTGATGTTATGGAACCAAAATCCAACATCTTACAAACGTCACATCCTGATGTCAAATTGACGTAAATTACCAACATTTAGTTGTAAGGTATGGTGACCAAATCCCAACCTCTGATTAACGTCTGAATTTTAACGTCAGTTCAACCTGCCATTCTAACATCAATAGACGTTGATAATTTGTTGGTTTTATTTTGTGATGTTATGCAACCAAAATCCAACATCTTTCAAATGTCACATCCTGATGTCAAATTGACGTAAATTACCAACATTAAGCTGTAAGGTATGGTGACCAAATCCCAACGTCTGATAAACATCTGAATTTTAACGTCAGTTCAACCTGCCATTCTAACATCAATAGACATTGATAATTTGTTGGTTTTAAGTAGTGATGTTATGCAACCAAAATCCAACATCTTCCAAACGTCACATCCTGATGTCAAATTGATGTAAATTACCAACATTAAGCTGTAAGGTATGGTGACCAAATCCCAAGGTCTGATAAATATCTGAATTTTAACGTCAGTTCAACCTGCCATTCTAACATCAATAGACGTTGATAATTTGTTGGTTTTAAGTAGTGATGTTATGCAACCAAAATCCAACATCTTCCAAACGTCACATCCTGATGTCAAATTGATGTAAATTACCAACATTAAGCTGTAAGGTATGGTGACCAAATCCCAACCTCTGATTAACGTCTGAATTTTAACGTCAGTTCAACTTGCCATTCTAACACCAATAGACATTGATAATTTGTTGGTTATGAGTAGTGATGTTATGTAACCAAAATACAACATCTTCCAAACGTCACATCCTGATGTCAAATTGACGTAAATTACCAACATTAAGCTGTAAGGTATGGTGACCAAATCCCAACGTCTGATAAACATCTGAGTTTTAACGTCAGTTCAACCTGCCATTCTAACATCAATAGACATTGATAATTTGTTGGTTTTAACCCTTTGAGGTCGGCTATGCACGTATAAACACGTATATAACTCTGCGAGATTTTATCCTAAAAAAAAAATACAACATACCTCGGAAACCTTGAAGGGTCTACTTTCCAACTATATGTAGGATGAAACGATATATATATTTATTTTCTTGTGAGAGAAGCGTAAACAACAACCGGCACATTTTTGAGGCACAAGCTTTTTTGTTCCGCCCATAGACGCCTTCTGCCATTCATATGTTGACACTATGGTAATTCGGCAGCTGCTAGTGGAGGATCATTGGCTGATAATTTGCATGAAAACGCCCAAACACAGAGCACATGTCGCGGAATTGTTTACGTCGAGCTTCGTCATGTCGCACTCACGGGAGCTGGAGCCACTGCGGAGGAGAGCTTTGTTCTGGAAAATGAAGAGGATTTCAGCTAATCTGAAGAAAGCGGGGAGGAGTGACGAAGAAAGATTTATTTTGAGATGCGGATTGATCCGAAGGAGGGTTTTTGTGATAGGTAAGTGAAATATTTCCTTTCAAATGAAACAAACCCACGCTTCGCGCTCACTGTGTACACTCCGCGAATTCCGGATAAATTAAAACAAAGAATAAATTAAATAAGTATTACTTTGTATATGAAAGCATAAATTAATGTAAAAAAAAACCTGCTGTTTTGTAAACGGGACATTCAAGTGTAGCCTGTTGCTAATCTGAGTGCATGCTGAGAGTGCTAACATTACCATGCGAGGCTCCAGTACCATAAGTGTGGCTTATGGCTGTATATGTTTAGCCTAGTGTGGTAATGTCATGTGTAAATGGCCTGTGTGAATGTAATAGTGTCATCCTATGTAGCTTGTTATGCTATGTACTGCTATACATAGGTCATATGTAAGTACTGTATTTGAAATACAAGTAATTATTAGTTGTAGTGACTGTTGGCATGTATAGCTAATCTTTGTAACTGCTCAGAAGCTCACATTTCTTATTATTTTTCTTTCAGAAATGTGGAAAATACTCCACCTCCAAGCAAAGACGACGGCGTCAACCAAGTCTGCAACCACCAACGTGTGTAAACACATGGTCCTTCCACATCTGCTCTGTAAGTTTAGCATTTTGCAGTACACAACTCAGCACAAAACTTTGAAGTGGTACAGAAAACTGTTTCTTCACTTCTTGGACATTGCTGCTACCAATGCCTACATTCTCCACAACAACTTATGCAACAGGACAGCCTGACCCACAAGGCATTCATGGAAGAGCTTGTTGAACAGCTGTGTGGTATGCAAAAACCCCATGGAAATGTGAACAGTGTGATGTCTACCTTTGCATGCAGCCAGACAGAAACTGTTTTAGAGACTGGCATCTTTTGTTGAACTGACTCATACATATATACACACACAAGGATATACAGTATGACTATCTTTAGTATATTATCACTATGTTTACATGTGAACACATTTTCCATTTATTTTAATTCATGCCAGTTATTTATTTTTTTGTTTTTATTGCTTGTTTAGTTCTCTTTTTTTGAAATAAACTGTGATAAACTCTGCCTCTGGTCTCTTCTCTTTTGACAGCTGTGGCAGTGACAGCTAATGGGCCATTCATTAGTCAGTGGGGTGGGGACCTCGCACCTCGGTTTTCGCACCTATCTTCATACATATGCAACGTAGGAGCCAGTGACTGAGAAAAACAGAGTGTCACCTCACATTTGTTATGTCCTAAGTATAAAATTACATACAATTTATGAAAAGTAGAATCAGCAGTGTGTTGCCAAGACCCGTGTTCACAAAGTTTTGACCTCAAAGGTCCCGGTGAGAAATGTTTAGAATGTGTTTTTTCACAGTATATCAGCACTTCTGAAAATAGGTTTTTGGAAAGTCTAAGTTTAGAGTAAATTTAATCAAAATATAGATGTATGACACTCTTACTGATTCAACACTGTTGTTGCAGAGATAGTTCTGAAAAATGCATGTGTAACACTTTGAAATGATTTTTTCTCAGATGCGTACAATTTGTAAAACAATCAAGGCATGTCAGACTACACCAGGGTGTCTGAAAACCCCTCAGACTCCAGGGGGTTAAGTAGTGATGTTATGTAACCAAAATCCAACATCTTCCAAACGTCACATCCTGATGTCAAATTGATGTAAATTACCAACATTAAGCTGTATGGTATGGTGACCAAATCCCAACGTCTGATAAAAGTCTGAATTTTAATGTCAGTTCAACCTGCCATTCTAACATCAATAGACGTTGATAATTTGTTGGTTTTGAGTAGTGATGTTATGCAACCAAAATCCAACATCTTCCAAACGTCACATCCTGATGTCAAATTGATGTAAATTACCAACATTAAGCTGTAAGGTATGGTGACCAAATCCCAACGTCTGATAAACATCTGACTTTTAGCGTCAGTTCAACCTGCCAATCTAACATCAATAGACGTTGATAATTTGTTGGTTTTAAGTAGTGATGTTATGCAACCAAAATCCAACATCTTCCAAACGTCACATCCTGATGTCAAATTAATGTAAATTACCAGCATTAAGCTGTAAGGTATGGTGACCAAATCCCAACGTCTGATAAACGCCTGAATTTTAACGTCAGTTCAACCTGCCATTCTAACATCAATAGACGTTGATAATTTGTTGGTTTTAAGTAGTGATGTTATGCAACCAAAATCCAACATCTTTCAAATGTCACATCCTGATGTCAAATTGACGTAAATTACCAACATTAAGCTGTAAGGTATGGTGACCAAATCCCAACGTCTGATAAACATGTGAATTTTAACGTCAGTTCAACCTGCCATTCTAACATCAATAGACATTGATAATTTGTTGGTTTTAAGTAGTGATGTTATGTAACCAAAATCCAACATCTTCCAAACGTCACATCCTGATGTCAAATTGATGTAAATTACCAACATTAAGCTGTATGGTATGGTGACCAAATCCCAACGTCTGATTAACGTCTGAATTTTAACGTCAGTTCAACCTGCCATTCTAACATCAATAGACGTTGATAATTTGTTGGTTTTAAGTAGTGATGTTATGCAACCAAAATCCAACATCTTACAAACGTCACATCCTGATGTCAAATTGACGTAAATTACCAACATTTAGTTGTAAGGTATGGTGACCAAATCCCAACCTCTGATTAACGTCTGAATTTTAACGTCAGTTCAACCTGCCATTCTAACATCAATAGACATTGATAATTTGTTGGTTTTATTTTGTGATGTTATGCAACCAAAATCCAACATCTTTCAAATGTCACATCCTGATGTCAAATTGACGTAAATTACCAACATTAAGCTGTAAGGTATGGTGACCAAATCCCAACGTCTGATAAACATGTGAATTTTAACGTCAGTTCAACCTGCCATTCTAACATCAATAGAAATTGATAATTTGTTGGTTTTAAGTAGTGATGTTATGTAACCAAAATCCAACATCTTCCAAACGTCACATCCTGATGTCAAATTTATGTAAATTACCAACATTAAGCTGTATGGTATGGTGACCAAATCCCAACGTCTGATTAACGTCTGAATTTTAACGTCAGTTCAACCTGCCATTCTAACATCAATAGACATTGATAATTTGTTGGTTTTATTTTGTGATGTTATGCAACCAAAATCCAACATCTTTCAAATGTCACATCCTGATGTCAAATTGACGTAAATTACCAACATTAAGCTGTAAGGTATGGTGACCAAATCCCAACGTCTGATAAACATGTGAATTTTAACGTCAGTTCAACCTGCCATTCTAACATCAATAGACATTGATAATTTGTTGGTTTTAAGTAGTGATGTTATGTAACCAAAATCCAACATCTTCCAAACGTCACATCCTGATGTCAAATTTATGTAAATTACCAACATTAAGCTGTATGGTATGGTGACCAAATCCCAACGTCTGATTAACGTCTGAATTTTAACGTCAGTTCAACCTGCCATTCAAACATCAATAGACGTTGATAATTTGTTGGTTTTAAGTAGTGATGTTATGCAACCAAAATCCAACATCTTCCAAACGTCACATCCTGATGTCAAATTGACGTAAATTACCAACATTAAGCTGTAAGGTATGGTGACCAAATCCCAACGTCTGATAAACGCCTGAATTTTAACGTCAGTTCAACCTGCCATTCTAACATCAATAGACGTTGATAATTTGTTGGTTTTAAGTAGTGATGTAATGCAACCAAAATCCAACATCTTCCAAACGTCAGATCCTGATGTCAAATTGACGTAAATTACCAACATTTAGTTGTAAGGTATGGTGACCAAATCCCAACCTCTGATTAACGTCTGAATTTTAACGTCAGTTCAACCTGCCATTCTAACATCAATAGACATTGATAATTTGTTGGTTTTATTTTGTGATGTTATGCAACCAAAATCCAACATCTTCCAAATGTCACATCCTGATGTCAAATTGATGTAAATTACCAACATTAAGCTGTATGGTATGGTGACCAAATCCCAACGTCTGATTAACGTCTGAATTTTAACGTCAGTTCAACCTGCCATTCTAACATCAATAGACGTTGATAATTTGTTGGTTTTAAGTAGTGATGTTATGCAACCAAAATCCAACATCTTCCAAACGTCACATCCTGATGTCAAATTGACGTAAATTACCAACATTTAGTTGTAAGGTATGGTGACCAAATCCCAACCTCTGATTAACGTCTGAATTTTAACGTCAGTTCAACCTGCCATTCTAACATCAATAGACATTGATAATTTGTTGGTTTTATATTGTGATGTATGCAACCAAAATCCAACATCTTTCAAATGTCACATCCTGATGTCAAATTGACATAAATTACCAACATTAAGCTGTAAGGTATGGTGACCAAATCCCAACGTCTGATAAACATCTGAATTTTAACATCAGTTCAACCTGCCATTCTAACATCAATAGACATTGATAAGTTGTTGGTTTTAAGTAGTGATGTTATGCAACCAAGATCCAACATCTTCCAAACGTCACATCCTGATGTCAAATTGATGTAAATTACCAGCATTAAGCTGTAAGGTATGGTGACCAAATCCCAACGTCTGATAAACGCCTGAATTTTAACGTCAGTTCAACCTGCCATTCTAACATCAATAGACGTTGATAATTTGTTGGTTTTAAGTAGTGATGTTATGCAACCAAAATCCAACATCTTACAAACGTCACATCCTGATGTCAAATTGACGTAAATTACCAACATTTAGTTGTAAGGTATGGTGACCAAATCCCAACCTCTGATTAACGTCTGAATTTTAACGTCAGTTCAACCTGCCATTCTAACATCAATAGACGTTGATAATTTGTTGGTTTTATTTTGTGATGTTATGCAACCAAAATCCAACATCTTTCAAATGTCACATCTTGATGTCAAATTGACGTAAATTACCAACATTAAGCTGTAAGGTATGGTGACCAAATCCCAACGTCTGATAAACATCTGAATTTTAACGTCAGTTCAACCTGCCATTCTAACATCAATAGACATTGATAATTTGTTGGTTTTAAGTAGTGATGTTATGCAACCAAAATCCAACATCTTCCAAACGTCACATCCTGATGTCAAATTGATGTAAATTACCAACATTAAGCTGTAAGGTATGGTGACCAAATCCCAACGTCTGATTAACGTCTGAATTTTAACGTCAGTTCAACCTGCCATTCTAACATCAATAGACATTGATAATTTGTTGGTTTTATTTTGTGATGTTATGGAACCAAAATCCAACATTTTTCAAATGTCACATCCTGATGTCAAATTGACGTCAATTACCAACATTAAGCTGTATGGTATGGTGACCAAATCCCAACGTCTGATTAACGTCTGAATTTTAACGTCAGTTCAACCTGCCATTCTAACATCAATAGACGTTGATAATTTGTTGGTTTTAAGTA
The DNA here is from genome assembly GCF_029633855.1 of Hoplias malabaricus. Taxonomy (NCBI): domain Eukaryota; kingdom Metazoa; phylum Chordata; class Actinopteri; order Characiformes; family Erythrinidae; genus Hoplias; species Hoplias malabaricus. Next base: position 47,017 of record NW_027101024.1, read on the forward strand.
GTGATGTTATGCAACCAAAATCCAACATCTTCCAAACGTCACATCCTGATGTCAACTTGACGTAAATTACCAACATTAAGCTGTAAGGTATGGTGACCAAATCCCAACGTCTGATAAACGCCTGAATTTTAACGTCAGTTCAACCTGCCATTCTAACATCAATAGACATTGATAATTTGTTGGTTTTATTTTGTGATGTTATGCAACCAAAATCCAACATCTTTCAAATGTCACATCCTGATGTCAAATTGACGTAAATTACCAACATTAAGCTGTAAGGTATGGTGACCAAATCCCAACGTCTGATAAACATGTGAATTTTAACGTCAGTTCAACCTGCCATTCAAACATCAATAGACGTTGATAATTTGTTGGTTTTAAGTAGTGATGTTATGCAACCAAAATCCAACATCTTCCAAACATCACATCCTGATGTCAAATTGACGTAAATTACCAACATTAAGCTGTAAGGTATGGTGACCAAATCCCAACGTCTGATAAACGCCTGAATTTTAACGTCAGTTCAACCTGCCATTCTAACATCAATAGACGTTGATAATTTGTTGGTTTTAAGTAGTGATGTTATGCAACCAAAATCCAACATCTTCCAAACGTCACATCCTGATGTCAAATTGACGTAAATTACCAACATTTAGTTGTAAGGTATGGTGACCAAATCCCAACCTCTGATTAACGTCTGAATTTTAACGTCAGTTCAACCTGCCATTCTAACATCAATAGACATTGATAATTTGTTGGTTTTATTTTGTGATGTTATGCAACCAAAATCCAACATCTTTCAAATGTCACATCCTGATGTCAAATTGACGTAAATTACCAACATTAAGCTGTAAGGTATGGTGACCAAATCCCAACGTTTGATAAACATCTGAATTTTAACATCAGTTCAACCTGCCATTCTAACATCAATAGACATTGATAAGTTGTTGGTTTTAAGTAGTGATGTTATGCAACCAAGATCCAACATCTTCCAAACGTCACATCCTGATGTCAAATTGATGTAAATTACCAGCATTAAGCTGTAAGGTATGGTGACCAAATCCCAACGTCTGATAAACGCCTGAATGTTAACGTCAGTTCAACCTGCCATTCTAACATCAATAGACGTTGATAATTTGTTGGTTTTAAGTAGTGATGTTATGCAACCAAAATCCAACATCTTTCAAATGTCACATCTTGATGTCAAATTGACGTAAATTACCAACATTAAGCTGTAAGGTATGGTGACCAAATCCCAACGTCTGATAAACATCTGAATTTTAACGTCAGTTCAACCTGCCATTCTAACATCAATAGACATTGATAATTTGTTGGTTTTAAGTAGTGATGTTATGCAACCAAAATCCAACATCTTCCAAACGTCACATCCTGATGTCAAATTGATGTAAATTACCAACATTAAGCTGTAAGGTATGGTGACCAAATCCCAACGTCTGATTAACGTCTGAATTTTAACGTCAGTTCAACCTGCCATTCTAACATCAATAGACATTGATAATTTGTTGGTTTTATTTTGTGATGTTATGGAACCAAAATCCAACATTTTTCAAATGTCACATCCTGATGTCAAATTGACGTCAATTACCAACATTAAGCTGTATGGTATGGTGACCAAATCCCAACGTCTGATTAACGTCTGAATTTTAACGTCAGTTCAACCTGCCATTCTAACATCAATAGACGTTGATAATTTGTTGGTTTTAAGTAGTGATGTTATGCAACCAAAATCCAACATCTTCCAAACGTCACATCCTGATGTCAAATTGACGTAAATTACCAACATTAAGCTGTAAGGTATGGTGACCAAATCCCAACGTCTGATAAACGCCTGAATTTTAACGTCAGTTCAACCTGCCATTCTAACATCAATAGACGTTGATAATTTGTTGGTTTTAAGTAGTGATGTTATGCAACCAAAATCCAACATCTTCCAAACGTCACATCCTGATGTCAAATTGATGTAAATTACCAACATTAAGCTGTAAGGTATGGTGACCAAATCCCAACCTCTGATTAATGTCTGAATTTTAACGTCAGTTCAACTTGCCATTCTAACACCAATAGACATTGATAATTTGTTGGTTATGAGTAGTGATGTTATGTAACCAAAATACAACATCTTCCAAACGTCACATCCTGATGTCAAATTGACGTAAATTACCAACATTAAGCTGTAAGGTATGGTGACCAAATCCCAACGTCTGATAAACATCTGAGTTTTAACGTCAGTTCAACCTGCCATTCTAACATCAATAGACATTGTTAATTTGTTGGTTTTAAGTAGTGATGTTATGTAACCAAAATCCAACATCTTCCAAACGTCACATCCTGATGTCAAATTGATGTAAATTACCAACATTAAGCTGTATGGTATGGTGACCAAATCCCAACGTCTGATAAAAGTCTGAATTTTAATGTCAGTTCAACCTGCCATTCTAACATCAATAGACGTTGATAATTTGTTGGTTTTGAGTAGTGATGTTATGCAACCAAAATCCAACATCTTCCAAACGTCACATCCTGATGTCAAATTGATGTAAATTACCAACATTAAGCTGTAAGGTATGGTGACCAAATCCCAACGTCTGATAAACATCTGACTTTTAGCGTCAGTTCAACCTGCCAATCTAACATCAATAGACGTTGATAATTTGTTGGTTTTAAGTAGTGATGTTATGCAACCAAAATCCAACATCTTCCAAACGTCACATCCTGATGTCAAATTGATGTAAATTACCAGCATTAAGCTGTAAGGTATGGTGACCAAATCCCAACGTCTGATAAACGCCTGAATTTTAACGTCAGTTCAACCTGCCATTCTAACATCAATAGACGTTGATAATTTGTTGGTTTTAAGTAGTGATGTTATGCAACCAAAATCCAACATCTTACAAACGTCACATCCTGATGTCAAATTGACGTAAATTACCAACATTTAGTTGTAAGGTATGGTGACCAAATCCCAACCTCTGATTAACGTCTGAATTTTAACGTCAGTTCAACCTGCCATTCTAACATCAATAGACATTGATAATTTGTTGGTTTTAAGTAGTGATGTTATGCAACCAAAATCCAACATCTTCCAAATGTCACATCTTGATGTCAAATTGACGTAAATTACCAACATTAAGCTGTAAGGTATGGTGACCAAATCCCAACGTCTGATAAACATCTGAATTTTAACGTCAGTTCAACCTGCCATTCTAACATCAATAGACATTGATAATTTGTTGGTTTTAAGTAGTGATGTTATGCAACCAAAATCCAACATCTTCCAAACGTCACATCCTGATGTCAAATTGATGTAAATTACCAACATTAAGCTGTAAGGTATGGTGACCAAATCCCAACGTCTGATTAACGTCTGAATTTTAACGTCAGTTCAACCTGCCATTCTAACATCAATAGACATTGATAATTTGTTGGTTTTATTTTGTGATGTTATGGAACCAAAATCCAACATTTTTCAAATGTCACATCCTGATGTCAAATTGACGTCAATTACCAACATTAAGCTGTATGGTATGGTGACCAAATCCCAACGTCTGATTAACGTCTGAATTTTAACGTCAGTTCAACCTGCCATTCTAACATCAATAGACGTTGATAATTTGTTGGTTTTAAGTAGTGATGTTATGCAACCAAAATCCAACATCTTCCAAACGTCACATCCTGATGTCAAATTGACGTAAATTACCAACATTAAGCTGTAAGGTATGGTGACCAAATCCCAACGTCTGATAAACGCCTGAATTTTAACGTCAGTTCAACCTGCCATTCTAACATCAATAGACGTTGATAATTTGTTGGTTTTAAGTAGTGATGTTATGCAACCAAAATCCAACATCTTCCAAACGTCACATCCTGATGTCAAATTGATGTAAATTACCAACATTAAGCTGTAAGGTATGGTGACCAAATCCCAACCTCTGATTAATGTCTGAATTTTAACGTCAGTTCAACTTGCCATTCTAACACCAATAGACATTGATAATTTGTTGGTTATGAGTAGTGATGTTATGTAACCAAAATACAACATCTTCCAAACGTCACATCCTGATGTCAAATTGACGTAAATTACCAACATTAAGCTGTAAGGTATGGTGACCAAATCCCAACGTCTGATAAACATCTGAGTTTTAACGTCAGTTCAACCTGCCATTCTAACATCAATAGACATTGTTAATTTGTTGGTTTTAAGTAGTGATGTTATGTAACCAAAATCCAACATCTTCCAAACGTCACATCCTGATGTCAAATTGATGTAAATTACCAACATTAAGCTGTAAGGTATGGTGACCAAATCCCAACGTCTGATAAACATCTGACTTTTAGCGTCAGTTCAACCTGCCAATCTAACATCAATAGACGTTGATAATTTGTTGGTTTTAAGTAGTGATGTTATGCAACCAAAATCCAACATCTTCCAAACGTCACATCCTGATGTCAAATTGATGTAAATTACCAGCATTAAGCTGTAAGGTATGGTGACCAAATCCCAACGTCTGATAAACGCCTGAATTTTAACGTCAGTTCAACCTGCCATTCTAACATCAATAGACGTTGATAATTTGTTGGTTTTAAGTAGTGATGTTATGCAACCAAAATCCAACATCTTACAAACGTCACATCCTGATGTCAAATTGACGTAAATTACCAACATTTAGTTGTAAGGTATGGTGACCAAATCCCAACCTCTGATTAACGTCTGAATTTTAACGTCAGTTCAACCTGCCATTCTAACATCAATAGACGTTGATAATTTGTTGGTTTTATTTTGTGATGTTATGCAACCAAAATCCAACATCTTTCAAATGTCACATCCTGATGTCAAATTGACGTAAATTACCAACATTAAGCTGTAAGGTATGGTGACCAAATCCCAACGTCTGATAAACATCTGAATTTTAACGTCAGTTCAACCTGCCATTCTAACATCAATAGACATTGATAATTTGTTGGTTTTAAGTAGTGATGTTATGCAACCAAAATCCAACATCTTCCAAACGTCACATCCTGATGTCAAATTGATGTAAATTACCAACATTAAGCTGTAAGGTATGGTGACCAAATCCCAACGTCTGATTAACGTCTGAATTTTAACGTCAGTTCAACCTGCCATTCTAACATCAATAGACGTTGATAATTTGTTGGTTTTAAGTAGTGATGTTATGCAACCAAAATCCAACATCTTCCAAACGTCACATCCTGATGTCAAATTGACGTAAATTACCAACATTAAGCTGTAAGGTATGGTGACCAAATCCCAACGTCTGATAAACGCCTGAATTTTAACATCAGTTCAACCTGCCATTCTAACATCAATAGACGTTGATAATTTGTTGGTTTTAAGTAGTGATGTTATGCAACCAAAATCCAACATCTTCCAAACGTCACATCCTGATGTCAAATTGATGTAAATTACCAACATTAAGCTGTAAGGTATGGTGACCAAATCCCAACATCTGATAAACGCCTGAATTTTAACGTCAGTTCAACCTGCCATTCTAACATCAGTAGACGTTGATAATTTGTTGGTTTTAAGTAGTGATGTTATGCAACCAAAATCCAACATCTTCCAAATGTCACATCCTGATGTCAAATTGACGTAAATTACCAACATTTAGTTGTAAGGTATGGTGACCAAATCCCAACGTCTGATAAACATCTGACTTTTAGCGTCAGTTCAACCTGCCAATCTAACATCAATAGACGTTGATAATTTGTTGGTTTTAAGTAGTGATGTTATGCAACCAAAATCCAACATCTTCCAAATGTCACATCCTGATGTCAAATTAATGTAAATTACCAGCATTAAGCTGTAAGGTATGGTGACCAAATCCCAACGTCTGATAAACGCCTGAATTTTAACGTCAGTTCAACCTGCCATTCTAACATCAATAGACGTTGATAATTTGTTGGTTTTAAGTAGTGATGTTATGCAACCAAAATCCAACATCTTTCAAATGTCACATCCTGATGTCAAATTGACGTAAATTACCAACATTAAGCTGTAAGGTATGGTGACCAAATCCCAACGTCTGATAAACATGTGAATTTTAACGTCAGTTCAACCTGCCATTCTAACATCAATAGACATTGATAATTTGTTGGTTTTAAGTAGTGATGTTATGTAACCAAAATCCAACATCTTCCAAACGTCACATCCTGATGTCAAATTGATGTAAATTACCAACATTAAGCTGTATGGTATGGTGACCAAATCCCAACGTCTGATTAACGTCTGAATTTTAACGTCAGTTCAACCTGCCATTCTAACATCAATAGACGTTGATAATTTGTTGGTTTTAAGTAGTGATGTTATGCAACCAAAATCCAACATCTTCCAAACGTCACATCCTGATGTCAAATTGACGTAAATTACCAACATTTAGTTGTAAGGTATGGTGACCAAATCCCAACCTCTGATTAACGTCTGAATTTTAACGTCAGTTCAACCTGCCATTCTAACATCAATAGACATTGATAAATTGTTGGTTTTATTTTGTGATGTTATGCAACCAAAATCCAACATCTTTCAAATGTCACATCCTGATGTCAAATTGACGTAAATTACCAACATTAAGCTGTAAGGTATGGTGACCAAATCCCAACGTCTGATAAACATGTGAATTTTAACGTCAGTTCAACCTGCCATTCTAACATCAATAGACATTGATAATTTGTTGGTTTTAAGTAGTGATGTTATGTAACCAAAATCCAACATCTTCCAAACGTCACATCCTGATGTAAAATTTATGTAAATTACCAACATTAAGCTGTATGGTATGGTGACCAAATCCCAACGTCTGATTAACGTCTGAATTTTAACGTCAGTTCAACCTGCCATTCTAACATCAATAGACGTTGATAATTTGTTGGTTTTAAGTAGTGATGTTATGCAACCAAAATCCAACATCTTCCAAACGTCACATCCTGATGTCAAATTGACGTAAATTACCAACATTAAGCTGTAAGGTATGGTGACCAAATCCCAACGTCTGATAAACGCCTGAATTTTAACGTCAGTTCAACCTGCCATTCTAACATCAATAGACGTTGATAATTTGTTGGTTTTAAGTAGTGATGTTATGCAACCAAAATCCAACATCTTCCAAATGTCACATCCTGATGTCAAATTGACGTAAATTACCAACATTTAGTTGTAAGGTATGGTGACCAAATCCCAACCTCTGATTAACTTCTGAATTTTAACGTCAGTTCAACCTGCCATTCTAACATCAATAGACGTTGATAATTTGTTGGTTTTATTTTGTGATGTTATGCAACCAAAATCCAACATCTTTCAAATGTCACATCCTGATGTCAAATTGACGTAAATTACCAACATTAAGCTGTAAGGTATGGTGACCAAATCCCAACGTCTGATAAACATCTGAATTTTAACGTCAGTTCAACCTGTCATTCTAACATCAATAGACATTGATAATTTGTTGGTTTTAAGTAGTGATGTTATGTAACCAAAATCCAACATCTTCCAAACGTCACATCCTGATGTCAAATTGATGTAAATTACCAACATTAAGCTGTAAGGTATGGTGACCAAATCCCAACGTCTGATAAATGTCTGAATTTTAACGTCAGTTCAACCTGCCATTCTAACATCAATAGACGTTGATAATTTGTTGGTTTTATTTTGTGATGTTATGCAACCAAAATCCAACATCTTTCAAATGTCACATCCTGATGTCAAATTGATGTAAATTACCAGCATTAAGCTGTAAGGTATGGTGACCAAATCCCAACGTCTGATAAACGCCTGAATTTTAACGTCAGTTCAACCTGCCATTCTAACATCAATAGACGTTGATAATTTGTTGGTTTTAAGTAGTGATGTTATGCAACCAAAATCCAATTTCTTCCAAACGTCACATCCTGATGTCAAATTGACGTAAATTACCAACATTTAGTTGTAAGGTATGGTGACCAAATCCCAACCTCTGATTAACGTCTGAATTTTAACATCAGTTCAACCTGCCATTCTAACATCAATAGACGTTGATAATTTGTTGGTTTTATTTTGTGATGTTATGTAACCAAAATCCAACATCTTTCAAATGTCACATCCTGATGTCAAATTGACGTAAATTACCAACATTAAGCTGTAAGGTATGGTGACCAAATCCCAACGTCTGATAAACATGTGAATTTTAACGTCAGTTCAACCTGCCATTCTAACATCAATAGACATTGATAATTTGTTGGTTTTAAGTAGTGATGTTATGTAACCAAAATCCAACATCTTCCAAACGTCACATCCTGATGTCAAATTTATGTAAATTACCAACATTAAGCTGTATGGTATGGTGACCAAATCCCAACGTCTGATTAACGTCTGAATTTTAACGTCAGTTCAACCTGCCATTCTAACATCAATAGACGTTGATAATTTGTTGGTTTTAAGTAGTGATGTTATGCAACCAAAATCCAACATCTTCCAAACGTCACATCCTGATGTCAAATTGACGTAAATTACCAACATTAAGCTGTAAGGTATGGTGACCAAATCCCAACGTCTGATAAACGCCTGAATTTTAACGTCAGTTCAACCTGCCATTCTAACATCAATAGACGTTGATAATTTGTTGGTTTTAAGTAGTGATGTTATGCAACCAAAATCCAACATCTTCCAAACGTCACATCCTGATGTCAAATTGACGTAAATTACCAACATTTAGTTGTAAGGTATGGTGACCAAATCCCAACCTCTGATTAACGTATGAATTTAAAAGTCAGTTCAACCTGCCATTCTAACATCAATAGACGTTGATAATTTGTTGGTTTTATTTTGTGATGTTATGCAACCAAAATTCAACATCTTTCAAATGTCACATCCTGATGTCAAATTGACGTAAATTACCAACATTAAGCTGTAAGGTATGGTGACCAAATCCCAACGTCTGATAAACATCTGAATTTTAACGTCAGTTCAACCTGCCATTCTAACATCAATAGACATTGATAATTTGTTGGTTTTAAGTAGTGATGTTATGTAACCAAAATCCAACATCTTCCAAACGTCACATCCTGATGTCAAATTTATGTAAATTACCAACATTAAGCTGTATGGTATGGTGACCAAATCCCAACGTCTGATTAACGTCTGAATTTTAACGTTAGTTCAACCTGCCATTCTAACATCAATAGACGTTGATAATTTGTTGGTTTTAAGTAGTGATGTTATGCAACCAAAATCCAACATCTTCCAAATGTCACATCCTGATGTCAAATTGACGTAAATTACCAACATTAAGCTGTAAGGTATGGTGACCAAATCCCAACGTCTGATAAACATCTGAATTTTAACGTCAGTTCAACCTGTCATTCTAACATCAATAGACATTGATAATTTGTTGGTTTTAAGTAGTGATGTTATGTAACCAAAATCCAACATCTTCCAAACGTCACATCCTGATGTCAAATTGATGTAAATTACCAACATTAAGCTGTAAGGTATGGTGACCAAATCCCAACGTCTGATAAATGTCTGAATTTTAACGTCAGTTCAACCTGCCATTCTAACATCAATAGACGTTGATAATTTGTTGGTTTTATTTTGTGATGTTATGCAACCAAAATCCAACATCTTTCAAATGTCACATCCTGATGTCAAATTGATGTAAATTACCAGCATTAAGCTGTAAGGTATGGTGACCAAATCCCAACGTCTGATAAACGCCTGAATTTTAACGTCAGTTCAACCTGCCATTCTAACATCAATAGACGTTGATAATTTGTTGGTTTTAAGTAGTGATGTTATGCAACCAAAATCCAATTTCTTCCAAACGTCACATCCTGATGTCAAATTGACGTAAATTACCAACATTTAGTTGTAAGGTATGGTGACCAAATCCCAACCTCTGATTAACGTCTGAATTTTAACATCAGTTCAACCTGCCATTCTAACATCAATAGACGTTGATAATTTGTTGGTTTTATTTTGTGATGTTATGTAACCAAAATCCAACATCTTTCAAATGTCACATCCTGATGTCAAATTGACGTAAATTACCAACATTAAGCTGTAAGGTATGGTGACCAAATCCCAACGTCTGATAAACATGTGAATTTTAACGTCAGTTCAACCTGCCATTCTAACATCAATAGACATTGATAATTTGTTGGTTTTAAGTAGTGATGTTATGTAACCAAAATCCAACATCTTCCAAACGTCACATCCTGATGTCAAATTTATGTAAATTACCAACATTAAGCTGTATGGTATGGTGACCAAATCCCAACGTCTGATTAACGTCTGAATTTTAACGTCAGTTCAACCTGCCATTCTAACATCAATAGACGTTGATAATTTGTTGGTTTTAAGTAGTGATGTTATGCAACCAAAATCCAACATCTTCCAAACGTCACATCCTGATGTCAAATTGACGTAAATTACCAACATTAAGCTGTAAGGTATGGTGACCAAATCCCAACGTCTGATAAACGCCTGAATTTTAACGTCAGTTCAACCTGCCATTCTAACATCAATAGACGTTGATAATTTGTTGGTTTTAAGTAGTGATGTTATGCAACCAAAATCCAACATCTTCCAAACGTCACATCCTGATGTCAAATTGACGTAAATTACCAACATTTAGTTGTAAGGTATGGTGACCAAATCCCAACCTCTGATTAACGTATGAATTTAAAAGTCAGTTCAACCTGCCATTCTAACATCAATAGACGTTGATAATTTGTTGGTTTTATTTTGTGATGTTATGCAACCAAAATTCAACATCTTTCAAATGTCACATCCTGATGTCAAATTGACGTAAATTACCAACATTAAGCTGTAAGGTATGGTGACCAAATCCCAACGTCTGATAAACATCTGAATTTTAACGTCAGTTCAACCTGCCATTCTAACATCAATAGACATTGATAATTTGTTGGTTTTAAGTAGTGATGTTATGTAACCAAAATCCAACATCTTCCAAACGTCACATCCTGATGTCAAATTTATGTAAATTACCAACATTAAGCTGTATGGTATGGTGACCAAATCCCAACGTCTGATTAACGTCTGAATTTTAACGTTAGTTCAACCTGCCATTCTAACATCAATAGACGTTGATAATTTGTTGGTTTTAAGTAGTGATGTTATGCAACCAAAATCCAACATCTTCCAAATGTCACATCCTGATGTCAAATTGACGTAAATTACCAACATTAAGCTGTAAGGTATGGTGACCAAATCCCAACGTCTGATAAACGCCTGAATTTTAACGTCAGTTCAACCTGCCATTCTAACATCAATAGATGTTGATAATTTGTTGGTTTTAAGTAGTGATGTTATGCAACCAAAATCCAACATCTTCCAAACGTCACATCCTGATGTCAAATTGACGTAAATTACCAACATTTAGTTGTAAGGTATGGTGACCAAATCCCAACCTCTGATTAACGTCTGAATTTTAACGTCAGTTCAACCTGCCATTCTAACATCAATAGACGTTGATAATTTGTTGGTTTTATTTTGTGATGTTATGCAACCAAAATCCAACATCTTTCAAATGTCACATCCTGATGTCAAATTGACGTAAATTACCAACATTAAGCTGTAAGGTATGGTGACCAAATCCCAACGTCTGATAAATATCTGAATTTTAACGTCAGTTCAACCTGCCATTCTAACATCAATAGACATTGATAATTTGTTGGTTTTAAGTAGTGATGTTATGTAACCAAAATCCAACATCTTCCAAACGTCACATCCTGATGTCAAATTGATGTAAATTACCAACATTAAGCTGTAAGGTATGGTGACCAAATCCCAACGTCTGATAAATGTCTGAATTTTAACGTCAGTTCAACCTGCCATTCTAACATCAATAGACGTTGATAATTTGTTGGTTTTATTTTGTGATGTTATGCAACCAAAATCCAACATCTTTCAAACGTCACATCCTGATGTCAAATTGACGTAAATTACCAACATTAAGCTGTAAGGTATGGTGACCAAATCCCAACGTCTGATAAACGCCTGAATTTTAACGTCAGTTCAACCTGCCATTCTAACATCAATAGACGTTGATAATTTGTTGGTTTTAAGTAGTGATGTTATGCAACCAAAATCCAACATCTTCCAAACGTCACATCCTGATGTCAAATTGACGTAAATTACCAACATTTAGTTGTAAGGTATGGTGACCAAATCCCAACCTCTGATTAACGTCTGAATTTAAAAGTCAGTTCAACCTGCCATTCTAACATCAATAGACGTTGATAATTTGTTGGTTTTATTTTGTGATGTTATGCAACCAAAATTCAACATCTTTCAAATGTCACATCCTGATGTCAAATTGAC
>NW_027101025.1:0-2500 GCF_029633855.1 Hoplias malabaricus
TGAAGACAATCTCTTACAGTAGAAGGAAACATCTTAAATGAATCTGGAAGGGAAAACCCAGCAGATTTTTAAAATTCCGGCAGAATTCCGTAGCAGTTACAAAGGTTGTGCCTCTGAGTCATCAGGGTTTTCTTTCATTCATTCATTCATTATCTGTAACCAATTCAGGGTCACGGTGGGTCCAGAGCCTACCTGGAATCATTGGGCGCAAGGCAGGAATACACCCTGGAGGGGGCGCCAGTCCTTCACAGGGCAACACACACACACAGACATTCACTCACACCTACGGACACTTTTGAGTCACCAATCCTCCTACCAACGTGTGTTTTTGGACTGTGAGAGGAAACCGGAGCACCCAGAGGAAACCCACGCGGACACAGAGAGAACACACCACACTCCTCACAGACAGTCACCCGGAGGAAACCCACGCAGACACAGGGAGAACACACAACACTCCTCACAGACAGTCACCCGGAGGAAACCCACACAGACACAGGGAGAACCCACCACACTCCTCACAGACATTCACCCGGAGGAAACCCACACAGACACAGAGAGAACACACCACACTCCTCCTAGACATTCACCCGGAGGAAACCCACGCAGACACAGGGAGAACACACCACACTCCTCATAGGACATTCACCTGGAGGAAACCCACGCAGACACAGAGAACACACCACACTCCTCATAGACATTCACCCGGAGGAAACCCACGCAGACCCAGTGAGAACACACCACACTCCTCATAGACATTCACCCGGAGGAAACCCACGCAGACACAGAGAGAACACACCACACTCCTCCTAGACATTCACCGGAGGAAACCCACGCAGACACAGGGAGAACACACCACACTCCTCCTAGACATTCACCCGGAGGAAACCCACGCAGACACAGGGAGAACACACCACACTCCTCATAGACATTCACCTGGAGGAAACCCACGCAGACACAGAGAACACACCACACTCCTCATAGACATTCACCCGGAGGAAACCCCACGCAGACCCAGTGAGAACACACCACACTCCTCATAGACATTCACCCGGAGGAAACCCACGCAGACACAGAGAGAACACACCACACTCCTCACAGACAGTCATCAGTGTTTTCTTTGGGGACAATATCAGAACCTGACCTCAGTGATGTGTATGTGGCCAACAAATTCTCACAGAAATGTTTTGAAGCAATTATGAACTATTTCTGTCAACAAATGTTCACACAATTAGCCAAAGACAAGTGTAGATTCAAGTGATGAGAAGTAAACAAATGACTGAATGAATGAATGAATGGATGAATGAATGAACGGATGAATATGAACAAGCCAAAACAGATATCAGATCATATTCAGAAAGCATGGTGAAAGCTCCATTCCATCAGTTTATAATGAAGAGGATATTCCCATCCTCGATCCGTCTCTCCACCTCCCTCCCCCATCCCCCACTCTCCCACCTGAGGAGGAAGATAAGAAAAGCTTCAAATGAACATCAACGCATTGATTTTCCACGCCGCCAATCAGGCCAGAGATCTCGGCCAATCAGAGACGAGGCCCGCTGTGGGACGAATCAAAGCCGGGCCTTTGTTTCCACCACTGCGTGCGCCGTGGCTGCTAGACACAGCGCTGGAAAACAAAGCGTGGTGTACGTTGAGCCTGAATACCTTCTGTGTCCAACCTGCTTTAGAAGTGGCTTGAAAGATGTTAGTGGTTGTGTGTGTATGTGTGTGTGTGTTGTGTGTGTGTGTCTGGTGTGGGGGCAGCAGGGAACTGATTGATGCATGTTCTGCATTTTAATGCAGGTGTAATACACCAGTGGGGTTCTTCCTTCTTTCATGAGATGGAACAATACGGCACTTTCTGTCCACTTCAAATCACAAGATAAAACCAGTATATAATACAAACAATGTATTATTATTATTATTATTATTATTATTATTATTATTATTATTATCTTCTTCTACAACTGAATTCAATACAACCTCAATGGTGCTGCAGGCGATGGTTACCACGCGACTCCGGAGTCTCGGGGTCCTATACTTTGGATCCTCCACTGAGGTCACTGTCTGTGAGGAGTGTGGTGTGTTCTCCCTGTGTCTGCGTGGGTTTCCTCCGGGTGACTGTCTGTGAGGAGTGTGGTGTGTTCTCCCTGTGTCTGCGTGGGTTTCCTCCGGGTGACTGTCTGTGAGGAGTGTGGTGTGTTCTCCCAGTGTCTGCGTGGTGTTTCCTCCGGGTGACTGTCTGTGAGGAGTGTGGTGTGTTCTCCCTGTGTCTGCGTGGGTTTCCTCCGGGTGACTGTCTGTGAGGAGTGTGGTGTGTTCTCCCTGTGTCTGCGTGGGTTTCCTCCGGGTGACTGTCTGTGAGGAGTGTGGTGTGTTCTCCCTGTGTCTGCGTGGGTTTCCTCCGGGGGACTGTCTGTGAGGAGTGTGGTGTGTTCTCTCTGTGTCTGCGTGGGTTTCTTCTGGGTGACTGTCTGTGTTCTCCCTGTGTCTGTGTGGGTAT
>NW_027101025.1:7500-10000 GCF_029633855.1 Hoplias malabaricus
AAACTCTGTATGAGCCTACCTTTTAAAATGGCTGTTCCCATGTGGGACACACCACTCTTTTGAGTGCACTACACACTGAGAAGTGAGCGAGTGTTTTGAATCTCAGTTCATTTATTCTTTTACTCCTCTTCCAAACTCAGCAGATCCAGGGAGAAGAGCAGAGAGAGAGAGAGGAGAGAGAGAGAGAGAGAGAGAGAGAGAGACAGAGAGAGACAGAGAGAGGCTGGATGATCTGGTTTAGCTCGAGGCGAGTCTTTAATCTCGCTCATTTCCCTCTCCCACTCTGGGACAGTTTTGCTGGAATTGATTAACAAAGACTGATTCACTTACCCCGCACTCGAGTTCCATTAGTTATGTCTGTGTGTGATTATTTGAATGTGGCCGGTGGGAATTCTGTAGGATTTGAGGATTTTAGTTCTGCGCGTTTATACTCCAGGATTCTCCGCTGTGCAGGGGCTGCTATCAGTGGTTCAGAGGCTCGCTGTTCAAAGCCCTCTTCATACAAACCTTTCCTACACACTTCTCATTATTTTCAGTTTCTAGGATGATTTAAAAGAAACAGATGCTCAAAAAGCATTCATTCATTCATTCATTCATTCATTCGCTCATATATCTTCTTTAACCACATAAAACTGATCAGAGTACCCAGAAACACACTCACCCAGTCACTCACACCTGTGGAGAGTTTCACACATTCACCCAGTCACTCACACACTCACCCAGTCACGCACACCTGTGGACAGTTTCACACACTCACCCAGTCACTCACACACACACACACACACACCTGTGGAGAGTTTCACATACTCACCCAGTCACACACACACACACACACACACACACACACACACACACACACACACCTGTGGAGAGTTTCACATACTCACCCAGTCACACACACATTCACACCTGTGGACAGTTTCACACACTCACCCAGTCACACACTCACTTACACCTGTGAACAGATTCACACACTCACCCAGTCACTCACACACTCACCCAGTCAATCACACACTCACACCTGTGGACAGTTTCACACATTCACCCAGTCACACACTCACTTACACCTGTGGACAGATTCACACATTCACCCAGTCACACACTCACTTACACCTGTGGACAGATTCACACACTCACCCAGTCACTCACACACTCACACCTGTGGACAGTTTCACACATTCACCCAGTCACACACTCACTTACACCTGTGGACAGATTCACACACTCACACAGTCACTCACACACTCACACGCTCACCCAGTCACTCACACATTCACACCTGTGGACAGATTCACACACTCACCCAGTCACTCACACACACACTTACACCTGTGGACAGTTTCACAAATTCACCCAGTCACTCACACACACACACCTGTGGACAGTTTCACACACTCACCCAATCACACACACACACACACACACACACCTGTGGACAGTTTCACACACTCACCCAGTCACTCACACACTCACACCTGTGGACAGTTTCACACACTCACCCAGTCACTCTCAAACTCACCCAGTCACTCACACACTCACACCTGTGGACAGTTTCACACACTCACCCAGTCATTCACACACTCCCACACCTGTGGACAGTTTCACACACTCACCCAATTGCTCATACACTCACCCAGTCACTCACACACTCACACCTGTGGACAGTTTCACACATTCACCCAGTCACACACTCACTTACACCTGTGGACAGATTCACACATTCACCCAGTCACACACTCACTTACACCTGTGGACAGATTCACACACTCACCCAGTCACTCACACGCTCACCCAGTCACTCACACACTCACACCTGTGGACAGATTCACACACTCACCCAGTCACTCACACACACACTTACACCTGTGGACAGTTTCACAAATTCACCCAGTCACTCACACACACACACCTGTGGACAGTTTCACACACTCACCCAATCACACACACACACACACACACACCTGTGGAGAGTTTCACACACTCACCCAGTCACTCACACACTTACACCTGTGGACAGTTTCACACACTCACCCAGTCACTCACACACTCACACCTGTGGACAGTTTCACACACTCACCCAATCACTCATACACTCACCCAGTCACTCACACACTCACACCTGTGGACAGTTTCACACACTCACCCAGTCACTCACACACTCACCCAGTCACTCACACATTCACACCTGTGGACAGTTTCACACACTCACCCAGTCACTCACACACTCACCCAGTCACTCACACATTCACACCTGTGGACAGTTTCACACACTCACCCAATCACTCACACACTCACCCAGTCATTCACACACTCCCACACCTGTGGACAGTTTCACACACTCACCCAATCACTCATACACTCACCCAGTCACTCACACACTCACACCTGTGGACAGTTTCACACACTCACCCAGTCACTCACACATTCACACCTGTGGACAGTTTCACACACTTACCCACTCACTCTCAAACTCACCCAGTCACTCACACGCTCACCCAGT
>NW_027101025.1:15000-41011 GCF_029633855.1 Hoplias malabaricus
CACTGTCTGTATGTCTGCGTGTGTCTGTGTTTACATCTGCACAAGGTTTGTCTGTCTGCGTGTGTCTGCGTTTACATCTGCACACTGTCTGCGTGTGTCTCTGTTTACGTCTGCACACTGTCTGTATGTCTGCGTGTGTCTGTTTTTACGTCTGCACAGGGTCTGTATGTCTGCGTGTGTCTGTGTTTACATCTGCACAAGGTTTGTCTGTCTGCGTGTGTCTGCGTTTACATCTGCACACTGTCTGCGTGTGTCTCTGTTTACGTCTGCACACTGTCTGTATGTCTGCGTGTGTCTGTGTTTGCATCTGCACACTGTCTGTATGTCTGCGTGTGTCTGTGTTTGCATCTGCACACTGTCTGCGTGTGTCTGTGTTCACACCCGCACACTGTCTGTCTGCATGTGTCTGTGTTCACGCCCGCACACTGTCTGTCTGCGTGTGTCTGTGTTCACGCCCGCACACTGTCTGTCTGCGTGTGTCTGTGTTCACGCCCGCACACTGTCTGTCTGCGTGTGTCTGTGTTCACGCCCGCACACTGTCTGTCTGCATGTGTCTGTGTTCACGCCCGCACACTGTCTGTCTGCGTGTGTCTGTGTTCACGCCCGCACACTGTCTGTCTGCGTGTGTCTGTGTTCACGCCCGCACACTGTCTGTCTGCGTGTGTCTGTTTTTACGTCTGCACACTGTCTGTCTGCATGTGTCTGTGTTTACTTCCACACACTGTCTGTCTGTCTGTGTGTCTGTGTTTACATCCGCACACTGTCTGTCTGTCTGTGTGTCTGTGTTTACATCCGCACACTGTCTGTCTGTCTGTGTGTGTCTGTTTTTACGTCTGCACACTGTCTGTCTATCTGTGTCTGTCTGTCTGTCTGTGTTTACTTCCGCACACTGTCTGTCTGTCTGTGTGTGTCTGTTTTTACGTCTGCACACTGTCTGTCTGTCTGTGTGTGTCTGTCTGTCTGTGTTTACATCCGAACACTGTCTGTCTGTCTGTCTGTCTGCATGTGTCTGTGTTTACATCTGCACACTGTCTGTCTGTCTGTGTGTGTCTGTGTTTACATCGTCACACTGTCTGTCTGTCTGTGTGTGTCTGTGTTTACGTCTGCACACTGTCTGTCTGTCTGTCTGTGTGTGTCTGTGTTTACGTCTGCACACTGTCTGTCTGTCTGTGTGTGTCTGTGTTTACATCCTCACACTGTGTGTCTGTCTGTGTGTGTCTGTGTTTACGTCTGCACTCTGTCTGTCTGTCTGTGTGTGTCTGTGTTTACATCCTCACACTGTGTGTCTGTCTGTGTGTGTCTGTGTTACGTCTGCACACTGTCTGTCTGTCTGTGTGTGTCTGTGTTTACATCCGGACACTGTCTGTCTGTCTGTGTGTGTCTGTGTTTATATTCTCACACTGTCTGTCTGTGTGTGTCTGTGTTTACATCTGCACACTGTCTGTCTGTCTGCGTGTGTGTATGTTTACATCCGCACACTGTCTGTCTGTCTGCGTGTGTCTATGTTTACATCCGCACACTGTCTGTCTGTCTGCGTGTGTCTGTGTTTACGTCCGCACACTGTCTGTCTGTCTGCGTGTGTCTGTGTTTACATCCGCACACTGTCTGTCTGTCTGCGTGTGTCTGTGTTTACGTCCGCACACTGTCTGTCAGTCTGCGTGTGTCTATGTTTACATCCGCACACTCTCTGTCTGTCTGCGTGTCAGTGTTTACGTCCGCACACTGTCTGTCTGTCTGTGTGTGTCTATGATTACATCCACACACTGTCTGTCTGTCTGCGTGTGTCTGTGTTTACGTCCGCACACTGTTTGTCAGTCTGCGTGTGTCTATGATTACATCCGCACACTGTCTGTCTGTCTGCGTGTGTCTGTGTTTACGTCTGCACACTGTCTGTCAGTCTGCGTGTGTCTATGTTTACATCCGCACACTGTCTGTCTGTCTGTGTGTGTCTGTGTTTACGCCCACACACTGTCTGTCTGCGTGTGTCTGTTTTTACGTCTGCACAGGGTCTGTCTGTCTGCGTGTGTCTATGTTTACGTCTGCACACTGTCTGTCTGTCTGCGTGTGTCTATGTTTACATTCGCACACTGTCTGTCTGTCCGCGTGTCTGTGTTTACGTCCGCACACTGTCTGTCTGTTTGCATGTGTTTATGTTTACTTCCGCACACTGTCTGTCTGTCTGCGTGTGTCTATGTTTACGTCTGCACACTGTTTGTCTGTCTGCGTGTGTCTATGTTTACATCCGCACACTGTGTGTCTGTCTGTGTGTGTCTGTGTTTACGTCTGCACACTGTCTGTCTGTCTGTTCGCGTGTCTATGTTTACGTCTGCACACTGTCTGTCTGTCTGCGCGTGTCTGTGTTTACGTCTGCATGCGGGGGGCCGTGTCCAGAACCCGTCTGAGCCACAGATTGCTCTTTTCTCTCCGACGAGAACCATCGGAGGGAGACACTCGTACATTCCCCCGAAGCCGTACTCCACCACACTGCCTTTAAATGCTCGGTCGTACACAATCTTCGCGAATGGAGGGATGTCAGGGAGGCCACACATAACAGCTGGAGGAGCAGCACACAGACACACAACATCTGCATCAGACTGTGATACTGGAACCAGCTAAATGTCCTGTTCTGCTACTGTAACTCTACCTAATGATGTTTTTGTCCAGGCACTTTTATAGATGTGAACACATAAATACCTTCAATTACTGGATCATTTTAATTATCATGTGATAATTGGTACAGAAAGAAATTCAGAATGCCTTCGTGTGAGTTATTCTCAGCAGAAACCCACGTTTGCACTCAGGAGGGGGGTTGCTCCACTGCCCAGTGTGTAAACACTCGCTGGACTCATTTCCATGCAGAACAAACCTGGACAAAAAAAACACCAGCGTTAACTTTAAACTACACTGTTATACTGACACCTAGTGGTCTGGATTTGTAGCAAACCTATCTTACACATTGCTGCCCCCATGTGGAGGACCCGCTCTATGGAGCATGAACAGGTTTATTCAGGAACAGCAAAGTATTTGGATTCTTCACTAAGTGTTGAGTTGCATCAACTAATTTTTGGTCCTTAAAAGGGCTGACTGTAGCTTTAATTTAATATCATTCATTCATTCATTCATTCATTCATTCATTCATTCATCTCCTGTAAGAATTTCATCCTGTTCAGGGTCATGGCATGTCAGACTGTAGCTTTAATTTAATATCATTCATTCATTCATTCATTCATTCATTCATTCATTCATTCATTCATTCGTTCATTCATTCATCTCCTGTAAGAGTTTCATCCTGTTCAGGGTCATGGCATGTCAGACTGTAGCTTTAATTTAATATTATTCATTCATTCATCCATTCATTCATTCATTCATTCATTCATTCATTCATTCATTCATTCATTCATTTCCTGTAAGAGTTTCATCCTATTCAGGGTCATGGCATGTCAGACTGTAGCTTTAATTTAATATTATTCATTCATTTATTCATTCATTCATTCATTCATTCATTCATCTCCTGTAAGAGTTTCATCCTGTTCATGGTCATGGCGTGTCCAGCCATGGCGTGACCACACCCTGGACAGAGCACCGTTCCACTCTACTCCACTTACCAATGAGTGTGTTTGGACTGTAAAATGAAGCACCTGGAGGAAACCTACAGAGGCACAGGGAGAACACACCACACTCTTCACATAGTGACCCGAGCAGACATTCCAACCCACGACCCTGAGACCCTGGTCTGGTGCGGCAGTGACACCACCTGCAGCGCCACTGAGACACCCTTCATTCTGGATTAATATAAGGATCAAGACCAGAGTCAAACTGGGATTTAGGCTGCGTTCACATTACCAGGCCGAGCACTGACAGTTCACATTCATAAACGTAAGTGACCTGTTTCTGTAATGTGAACGAATCTGTCTCTGAAACGGATTCCCACAAGTTGCCTGCTTCACCAGCAACACCAAATCTGACCTGTTCACACAGCCCTTAAACAAATCTGGTCTGAGTCACAATGTGAACACAGCCTTACATATGATATAGATCAGGTATACGATTCATGTGCACACGACACGAATGTGAACAGTCAGATCCGAGTTCATGAGCCTGAGCACATGCGTTTAGTGCTGTGTCGTCAGCCAGCACCAGCTGCGACGGCAGGCTGTGTCTCAAACGACTCTGTGCTTCCTGTAAAGTGCACTGTCTGGGTGAAGAAACTATGGCTTCTACATCAAAACAAAGCACTGACTCTTAGAAAAGGATCGTGATCTGAATATAAACGGGTTTGTGGGAGATTACACAGTGCTTGGTCGAAGGACTTACATCGTGCACTACACAGGGTTTAGGGCCCCATTTGGGACGGAGCCATGTAAAAGTGTTAAGGCTGTTTCAAGGACAGATTTGTTCCCATTACAGACAGATACAGGTTGTAGGTTGGTCCCTAAGATGACACTGTGTTTTGTTGTTGTTGTTTGTTTACTTCAAAAGCAGAAAAGTTTACCCTTCGTCGCAGGAGAACCTGATGATGCTCTGGTAGACGATGTTGTTGAAATGAACCTTCCCGTTCTCTGGGGGGTCCAGCGCCGGACATCTCCTCGCTGTGTGAGGAATCATAAAAGATAGATGCTGTTGATTGTTATAATGAGGGGCGCAGTTGATCAAAGCGGCAGGTAAACAACACTTTATATGATGTACAAACTAAACACCAACAGAAGCAACTGGTGAATCAGTGATGCACGGGGCACTGGGACATTTGTGTGAGGATCTGATGGCACTGGGCCATGAGAGTGTTAGTGAACTCTAGGCCTGTCATAAGGGTTCTTTTTTGTAATCTTTCGCAAAAACTTTGTTATGAACTATATACAGATATTTATTCATTCATTCATTATCTGTAACCGCTTATCCAGTTCAGGGTCTACCTGGAATCATTGGGCGCAAAGCGGAAATACACCCTGGAGGGGGCGCCAGTCCTTCACAGGACAACACATTCACACATTCACTCACACCTACGGACACTTTAGAGTCGCCAATCCACCCACCAACATGTGTTTTTGGATTGTGGGAGGAAACCGGAGCACCCGGAGGAAGCCCACGCAGACACAGAGAGAACACACCACACTCCTCACAGACACTCACCCGGAGGAAACCCACGCAGACACAGAGAGAGCACACCACACTCCTCACAGACAGTCACCCGAAGGAAACCCACGCAGACACAGGGAGAACACAACACACTCCTCACAGACAGTCACCCGGAGGAAACCCACACAGACACAGAGAGAACACACCACACTCCTCACAGACACTCAGCCGGAGGAAACCCACGCAGACACAGAGAGAGCACACCACACTCCACACAGATAGTCACCCGGAGGAAACCCACGCAGACACAGAGAGAGCACACCACACTCCTCACAGACACTCACCCGGAGGAAACCCACGCAGACACAGGGAGAACACACCACACTCCTCACAGACAGTCACCCGGAGGAAACCCACGCAGACACAGGGAGAACACACCACACTCCTCACAGACAGTCACCCGGAGGAAACCCACGCAGACACAGGGAGAACACACCACACTCCTCACAGACAGTCACCCGGAGGAAACCCACGCAGACACAGAGAGAACACACCACACTCCTCACAGACACTCACCCAGAGGAAACCCACACAGACACAGGGAGAACACACCACACTCCTCACAGACACTCACCCAGAGGAAACCCACACGGACACAGGGAGAACACACCACACTCCTCACAGACAGTCACCCGGAGGAAACCCACGCAGACACGGGGAGAACACACCACACTCCTCACAGACAGTCACCCGGAGGAAACCCACACAGACACAGAGAGAACACACCACACTCCTCACAGACAGTCACCCGGAGGAAACCCACGCAGACACAGAGA
The DNA here is from genome assembly GCF_029633855.1 of Hoplias malabaricus. Lineage (NCBI taxonomy): Eukaryota > Metazoa > Chordata > Actinopteri > Characiformes > Erythrinidae > Hoplias > Hoplias malabaricus. Next base: position 20,910 of record NW_027101025.1, read on the forward strand.
GAACACACCACACTCCTCACAGACAATCACTCGCCCTATGTACAGATACAAAATAAAGAAATAAAACATAAATATAATAAAGCCACTGAATTTAAATAAATACACATAACGGCTCCAGAACGGAGACCAGAGAAAACCCGAGAACAGAACGAAGCGAGCGGCTGAAATCCTGGAGACGTTCTTATTACATTATTATGTAAACAACCACGTCTGATTGCATAAGGCCCTTCCACTCGGCTCTGAAAATGATCCACTGTTTGTTTTAATTAGAGGTTGAAATCTCACTTCCTACATGCAGCATGTGTGTGTTTAATAACTCACGTGAGCACTTCAGTTCACGCGCGGTCCACTCTCCGTTGGATTTGCAGACCATTCTGCGTGAGCCTCCAGTGGCTTTGTAGCCTTGACTACAGGTGAGAAATATCTCTGTCCCAGGCTGGAAAAACATCTGCCCACCAGCAATCTCCGAACCATCCTGAGGTGGGGGGCGGTTACATACTGGCTCACACACACACACACACACACACACACACACACACATCATCATCATCATCATCATCATCATCATTACCATTATCATAATCACATTGTTACCCTTCTGGAAAGAGTGTATGTAAAGTGTAAACTTAGGGCACTTTTCCACTTTGAGGTCCCTACTCAACCTGCCTCAGCACAGCTCTACACGATTTTCAGTCCCTGGTAGCACTAGTACAGACCGGAATGTATCAGGTGTCGTCTCAAAACCCTGTCTCTAACGGTAACAGCGAGCTTTGGAAACCACAACAACGGCGGCGGTAACGTTAAGCGGTGTTTACTCATGGTGTATCGGCGTGTTGTTGTTGTTTGGGACTGAACACAGCTCCGTCATCAGTTCAGACAGATCAGTAGAGTTTGTTCCTTCCTTGTTGCAGCGTCCAGCTCTCGCTGGATTCTTTCGTCGGCCACCGATCCAAGGAGCGTTTGAACCTCTTCAAAAGACCACGGCGTCATTTTACGAGCTGCCGTCGTGAGTCGGATAAAAACAAACGTGATCTCTGCCGCAGCTGGAGATTTTACAGATGGAGAGTTGGTGCTGGTCGTCTGCGTTGCGTGGCGTAGAGTGACGACTCTCTCTGGACGATCAGCGCTCTGCAAGGTTCACACGCCACGGTTTAGTCCCTACTCGACTCGCTCTGAACCACGAGAGAACAGCCACTAAACAAGAACCCGCTTCCAGAACCAGGACCTGATTCACCTGGTGGAGGAGGAGGAAAGCCTAGTTGAGTCGAGTAGGGACCATGCAGTGGAAAAGTGCTACGCTTGTAACTGTAGGCTTCCACTAGAGGGCAGACCAGAGAAAGACACAGGAAATTGTAGATTTGGCTCTGCCACAGCCTTCTTCAAAGAAGCGTACGTGTAGCATTTACAGCAGGAAGGTTTACATATGATTTACCAAGCAGTGAATAATATGAAATGTTAATGACTTTTGGATTACAGCACTTTAGCTTCACGATGAATAAACATTAACACGGTGTAACTACGACAGTGAATCAACAGACACAGGACCAACACTGTTCGGGTACTTTACCGTTCTCTGGGGAGACGGATGTGAACAGCCCCGTGACACACAGCAGCAGCAGCTGGAGAACTGGCCTCATCCTCGCAGAGTGAGTGGGTGAGCGAGAGAGAGAGAGTGTGTGTGAGAGAGATGATAACACAGAGGAAGAGTGTGTGTGTGTGTGTGAGACAGGCAGCAGTGTGTTTGTGGTTTGTTATTGCAAGCTGCAAGATCCGTGCTCTCCTGCTTGTGGAAGTCTGCAAGAAATGAGAGCAGAAGATAGAGAGAATGAGAGAGAGGGAGGGAGGGAGGGAGGGAGAGAGAGAGAGAGATGAAGCAACAGCGTAATTTACCAGCACTCTAAATGACCTATGACCTTTTTTTTTCAACTGAAACACAGCCAATGTTCAAACACAGATCTCACAGAAACAAAACCTCACATCTCCATTAACTTCATTTACAGCAGAAGCATGAAACTTTCTTAACTTTTAACGGAAGGTCGTGTGTTTTATGTTTGTTCCGACTCACCGTTGTCTGTGGGTCCAAACGTCCAGGTCTAGCTCTGTGTAAACAGCAGCTGGTGTTTTATATACAGCACAGTGCAGTGCAGGATAAAATAATGATTGAAATACTTTATTATTGTTATTATATTTATTATTACGTACTATTGGGAAAAGGTCAAATCAGGTCAAATGAAAACTAAAAAACATCAATTCTGATCCCAAAGGTCACCCACAGGCTTTGTGTTTGTTCAGTGTTGAAAAGTAACTTTTATTCTCTCTCTCTCTCTCTCTCTCTCTCTCTCTCTCTCTCTCTGTCGTTCTCTCTCTCTCTCTCTCTCTCTCTCTCTCTCTCTTTCTTCTCTCTCTCTCTCTCTCTCTCTCTCTCTCTCTCTCTATCTCTCTCTCTCTCTCTCTCTCTCTCTCACACACACACACACATACAAACACACACACACACACACACAAACACACACACACACACACACAAACACACACACACACACAAACACACACAAACACACACACACACACAAACACACACAAACACACACACACACACAAACACACACACACACACACACATATACATATAAAGAAACACACACACACACACACAGACACACACAGACACACACGCACACACACACACATGCACACACACACATGCACACACACACACACACACACACATATACATATAAAGAAACACACACACACACACACACACACACACACACACACACACAGGGTCAGTTCTCTTCAGAAGTATTTTGCCGGAAGGAAGGGAGGTGATGGTGATAATGCAGTGACTCAGTGACAGACTGAAATCTCTGTTTTGTTTATCACTCAGAGCAGTGTCTGAAATTCAGCACTTTATTTTCACTGAGTGAGTGAGTGAGTGAGTGAGTGAGTGAGTGAGTGAATGAATGTATAGATATGAATGAGTGAGTGTGTGAAATTGTGGGTATGAATTAGTGAGTGTGTTAATATATGGATATGAATGAGTGAGTGTGTGTGAGTGAATGTATAGATATTAATGAGAAAGTGTCTGAATGAGTGAGTGAGTGAATGTATGGATATGAATGAGTGTGTGTGTGAGTGAGTGTATTGATATTAAAGAGAAAGTGTGTGAATGAATGAGTGAGTGAGTGAATGTATGGATATGAATGAGTGTGTGTGTGTGAGTGAATGTACTGGTAAAGAGAGTGTGTGAATGAGTGAGTGAATTCATAGATATGAGTGAGTGAGTCAATGTATGGATATGAATGAGTGAATATATGGATGTGAATGAGGGAGTGAGTGTGCGAGTGATCATATGGATATGAATGAGTGAGTGAGCGAGTGAGTGTGTGTCTGATATTATTTAATTTACTTTAGATGCAAAACACTTCATGAAACTGGGTCACTCACTCACTAATTCACACACACACTCACTCACTCACTCACTCAATCACTAATTCACACACACACTCACTTACTTATTCACTTGCTCTGCATCAGAGATATTGTGGTTTATTCTAAGCACCTTAACATAGCCTTGATTAGTTTAACTCAAGCCCAAATTAGTTTAACTCAAGCCCAAATTAGTTTAACTCAAGCCCAAATTAGTTTAATTCAAGCCTAGATTAGTTTAACTCAAGCCCAGATTAAGTTTAACTCAAGCCTAGATTATTTTAACTCAAGCCCAGATTAGTTTAACTCAAGCCTAGATTATTTTAACTCAAGCCCAGACTAGTTAAGCTCAAGCCCAGATTAGTTTAACTCAAGGCCAGATTAGTCTAATTCAAGCCTAGATTAGTTTAACTCAAGCCTAGATTAGTTTAACTCAAGCCCAGATTAGTTTAACCTAAATCCAGATTAGTTTAACTCAAGCCCAAATTAGTTTAACTCAAGCCTAGATTAGTTTAACTCAAGCCTGGATTACTTTAGCCCAAGCCTAGATTAGTTTAACTCAAGCCCAGATTAAGTTTAACTCAAGCCCAGATTAGTTTAACTCAAGCCTAGATTATTTTAACTCAAGCCCAGACTAGTTAAGCTCAAGCCCAGATTAGTTTAACTCAAGCCCAGATTAGTCTAATTCAAGCCTAGATTAGTTTAACTCAAGCCTAGATTAGTTTAACTCAAGCCCAGATTAGTTTAACCTAAATCCAGATTAGTTTAACTCAAGCCCAGATTAGTTTAACTCAAGCCTATCTTAGTTTAACCTAAATCCAGATTCGTTTAAATCAAGCCTAGATTAGTTTAACTCAAGCCCAGATTAGTTTAACTCAAGCCTAGATTTGTTTAACTCAAGCCTAGGTTAGTTTAACTCAAGCTCAGATTAGTTTAACTCAAGCCTAGATTAGTTTAACTCAAGCCCAGATTAGTTTAACCTAAATCCAAATTAGTTTAACTCAAGCCCAGATTAGTTTAACTCAAGCCTATCTTAGTTTAACCTAAATCCAGATTTGTTTAAATCAAGCCTAGATTAGTTTAACTCAAGCCCAGATTAGTTTAACTCAAGCCTAGATTTGTTTAACTCAAGCCTAGATTAGTTTAACTCAAGCTCAGATTAGTTTAACTCAAGCCTAGATTTGTTTAACTCAAGCCCAGATTTGTTTAACTCAAGCCCAGATTAGTTTAACTCAAGCCTATCTTAGTTTAACCTAAATCCAGATTAGTTTAACTCAAGCTCAGATTAGTTTAACTCAAGCCCAGATTAGTTTAACTCAAGCCTATCTTCGTTTAACCTAAATCCAGATTCGTTTAAATCAAGCCTAGATTAGTTTAACTCAAGCCTAGATTAGTTTAACTCAAGCCTAGATTTGTTTAACTCAAGCCTAGATTAGTTTAACTCAAGCTCAGATTAGTTTAACTCAAGCCTAGATTTGTTTAACTCAAACCCAGATTTGTTTAACTCAAGCCCAGATTAGTTTAACTCAAGCCTATCTTAGTTTAACCTAAATCCAGATTAGTTTAACTCAAGCTCAGATTAGTTTAACTCAAGCTCAGATTAGTTTAACTCAAGCCCAGATTAGTTTAACTCAAGCCTAGATTTGTTTAACTCAAGTCCAGATTAGTTTAACCTAAGTCCAGTTTCACTGAATTCAAGCCGAGATTGATTTAACTCAAGCTTGAATGATCCGGTTGACGGAGACTGGACATTGCGCATCTAAGGTTCGGCCACAAGGGGGCGACCCCAGAGTGCACTCGCGTTCCTCTCTTCTCCGAGCTCATGCCCCGCCGCTGTTGTCGCCTCCGGGACCGGAGTTACGTCACTGGGAGGGCGAGAAGGAAGGAGCGAGAGAGCGAGAGAGCGAGAGAGAGAGAGAGTGAGGGTGAGAGAGAGAGAGAGAGAGAGAGAGAGAGAGAGAGAGAGAGAGAGAGAGAGAGAGAGAGAGAGAGAGAGAGGAGGGGGGGCCAAAGTCGAGTGGAGTTAGTTTAGTTGGAGCGCGGAGTCTCAGCGCGAGGAGCGGCAGCGCTTTGCACGAGCTCGGGAGGAACCCTACTGTGTGTGTGTGCGTGAGTGTGTGAGTGTGTGTGTGTGCGCGCGCGTGCGTGTGTGTTGGAGTGTCTTTCTTGTTGTTTTGTTGCTCCTTCAGTTGTTTTGTTTGCTCTCGCGCCATGGCTGACGTGAGCGAGTCCTCTTCGTCGGACGTGGCCAACCGCTTCGCGCGCAAAGGCGCGCTCCGGCAGAAGAACGTGCACGAAGTGAAGGACCACAAGTTCACCGCCCGGTTCTTCAAGCAGCCCACCTTCTGCAGCCACTGCACCGACTTCATCTGGTGGGTGCACGCCTGGGGATGGGGCGAGGAAGGCGGGTGGTTCTGTGGGGTGGGGTGCTTTCATTTCTGCCACACAAACTCGGGCACGCGGACAGTACGTCTCCGAGTGGACCCCCGAGACGCGCGTTGAGGCTTTAACTAGATTTGGGCGTTGTTTTGTTTCACACCTGTTTTGCGACACACAGAGCCCTTGCGTGCTGTGATTGGCTGGTGGCTTCACTACTCTCGAGAAGTTGACGAGAGTGTAACTACCAGCCAATCCCCGCGGAGGAACCGTTGTCACTGGCCAATGGCTAACGGAGGAGGCGGGTCTTGCCTGAATACGGGTGGGAAATAAAATAACCTGTTGTTTAGTGTGAAAGTGTGTGTGTGTGTACGCTCCTGTCTGTCTAGAGCTGCTATAGAGTGGGGTTATCACTTCAGTATAAGGCTCCCTTATTACGAGCCTATTAATCGCTTGTAATAAACACGTTATTAAGCAGTTATAACACATCAGAAATGAATATAGTTATTTGAGTTATGTGAGTTGAAGCGCACAGGGAAGAGCAGGGACAGCTTTGAGCTTTAACAGTGTGGATGAATGTGGGTTCACTATTTGGCAAGCAACAGGTCTTTGTTTCCACATTTCTTAATGTGTAATAACTGCTTACGAATGTGTTATAAGCGTAATAAAGCCATTACAGAGCATCCACAGGACATTGGCTCCAGTTTCTAATGGAAGTGTAGCTCCACATTCGCTGTGGATTGATGCTTTTTTGCTGCCAGTGGATCACCGTCTTTCCACACTATTTAAAAAAGACAGGTTTTTAAGGGTCCTCAGGAAGGTTCTGTAGAAAACTACAAACTACAAATTTGCATGATTAAATGACTCTCTCTTTTAAGTGTGTGGTGGTGTCCTGTTATGAGCGAATGACAGCAACCGTGTTGTGAAGTCCATTCATTTCAGTGGAGTCATATCCAAGCAATTTGTTACAGTAAGTCTAACATCAGTAAGTGCCAATGCCATAGGTAGGTCTCCCAGTGGCCACATGTGTTGAGCTCCTGTTCACTGGTTTTAGATGTTAGAGAACCCCTGGTTTGAAACATATCAAATATTTACATTGTTCATTTCCACTGCAGCGTCTTGTTAATCGACTCGGATTGCTTGCGGCACGGAGGGCAACTGATAGCTAAAAGCCCATTAAAGGATTTAGGAAGGCGAGCTATCTAATGCATCACTTCTGTGTGAGCATGTGACTGATTTCTCTCTCTTTCTCTCTCTCCCCCCTCTCTCTCTCTCTGTAACACAGGGGCTTTGGAAAGCAGGGATTTCAATGCCAAGGTAAGGCAGAGATATGTATGGTATCCTCCTACTGCAGTAGTCCATTATCAGATCATAATGTTAATGAACCTGGACCCTGTTGCCTTCAAACATGCAGCTGAAACACACAGGGCTCGTGCTGTAGAGCAGCGTCTTGTCTCAGCTGGTCTCTCCGGAAGTGAGAGCTAATCTAGGATTACTCTAGCCTCTGCATGCTTGCCTTAGCACAGGAGATGGCACACCAGCCTGACTGGTCTTACCACCCTGGGACGGAACTGAAATCTATTGGTTGTTATGGAGTTGTGAGTTGAATGGAGTCCAGCACTGTCAGCTGTAGCTGTTAGGGACGTGGACATTCAGAACGTAACGTTCAGGAGTCAGCAACACTCACAAAAGCCCTGCTGTAGCCTGGAAACAAGATGCACTGTGTGTCCAAACTGTTTTAGAAACCAAAATTAGTGAACACCTCTATTATAAAATGCAGCCATTGTGGTGTGGAATGGGATGCTCTAGAGCAGCTGCACATGAGGCTAATACACAGAGACAAGGCTTGGCTAGGGAGAGCTTGATAAACTCCTGTTTCTACTGGAGAAATGAAGTGTTGGTTTAGCACACGTCCACAAACTTTCGGCCACGTCGATTATTTGATTATAATTTGAATTTGTTTTGTTTTACAGACGGGAAAAGCATCCCTTAAGTCTGTAGCACATTCTTATGTTGTCGCCACATAGAAGAAAGTCAAAAATGCAAGTTAAACTCACCGACAATGTCAATGGGATTAATATGTGTGTAATAACTATGTAACTACACATATAACTGTGTAATTACATATGAATAGTACTAGGGTTTGACTTCTAAGGGTTAAAACGACACCTTTGGGCTGAGATCTGCTGGAGGTCGCTGTCAGTGTGTCTCCGAGCTCTTCCCCCATCAGTCAGCGAGAGAACATCAGCTCGCTGTGATGCGCTTTGTCCGTCAGAGCGTCTCTGGGCTCGGCCTTGGGCTTTAGAAAGCGCGTGAACCCGAGACAAAAGCTCGGCAGTGCTTTGGATTTTCTCTGGATGTGCTCCGTGTGGTGGGTTATGATTTGTTTCCAACGTAAAACATGACTGGTCTTTGAAAGGTGGCGGTTTTATGCAAGGGTCCAAGCGTCTTCATGAGGCAAATTATTGAGACGCTGTCGTTAGCGAGCGATGGCGTCACGGCTTGTTCCGTGTTGTTTATTCGCTCAGCGGCTAGCGTCGCCTCCGCGATTCAGTGCGATGGATTCTCTTCAAGAACAAGAGCAAAATAGACGGGCCTTGTGTTTCCATTGCATCATGGGATTGTATTCGCAGCTGCCTTAATGCTCGGTCAGATTAAGGTATCTCCGTAGGCAGCGTATTTAAGGTGTCTGAGAGGTGTGCCGGGAGCACGCTCACTGTGATGTCGCACCACTCAGAATGTAAACATAACTGGACTTTAACACCACTGCTGTACCTTTAAAGATTGTGCACTAACCCCTCCCCTCACTGCCACATCCTATAGAAACACAGGAGAAGATAAATAGATGCGAGAACATAAAGCAAGTGTGTGTCTTGACAGATCACTGGGTACTGTTTACACAACCAGCAGCGGACACTTCTCCTGTTTGAAATGCTTTGTTTAACAGTGTGAACATGTTGATGTTGAGCAAATAAATATTAAATTAGAGGAACCTGATCTGCGAGTGTTGGACTTATACCCCCTGCACTGAACTGACCACCAGACCACGCCGTTTCACACTGAACATAAACACGGGTGTGTCTTACGAGTTTAAACGAGTTCAGAGAATGTGACTAGACGTCTACTCCCAGATCATCGGAGAACCTGGGACTTTTAAATTCATTCAGAAATGACTCTCAGAGAAACTGCCGCTGTACTGGTGACTACCCTCTCAGCGGAACATATACAGTGCCTTTAAGTAGTGAACCTAATTATGCCATATTCAATATTAACTGTCAATGTTGATTTATTACGCTTCATTTCATTCCCAGGAAGTTTATTATGTTCTTTAAATTTACACAGTTCTCTAATGAAACCTTCCAAATATCCCCCTCTCCTTCTGGAGAAGAGAATGGAACGAACCTTTAATGAACACAGCTGGACTCTGGAGGTACCTTTAAAGGTATATTTACACTGTGTACCTTTAGCGACAGTGATGTACCTGTGCCTCTTTGTTCTGGGAGTACTTCTACTTTTTCATTTAATTCACATCTTAGAATCATCTGTGAACCATCTTCCTTCATGTTCCTGTCTTCTCACGTACAGAGGAGGCCTTCTAGATCTAGAACCGAAGTCTAGAACATTGCTCTGCTGGTTAATTTGCGACTAAGCTCTTTAAAAAATGACGGTGCTGTAAAGGGTTCTTTAAGCAATGCCAAGAACCATTATTGGCTCCATGTGGGAAGGTGAAGAACCTTTTAAAGGGTTAAAAATCGATCGGTTAAAAGTATTAGTAGTTAACGTGGTTCTTTATGGAACCAAACGTGATTGTTCTATGTGTAGGTCACGGTTGTGGACCGTGGTACGTTCAGCGGCGACTGGAGGAGGACGTTGATGTGTAAGTGAATGGAAGTGGATCTGTCTTTCCGTACTGAAGGGAATGGGCAGCGTCTCCATGGCGATGGTGCGTCAGCGTCCACTGTGACGCGGCCGGTCAGATGCTCCGCTCCCGGAGGACAAGGGTTCTGAACGGTGTGAATTCAGTGCCGTCTCTGTACGGGCCTTGAATCAGATTCTATTGGCTGCTGTAGGCTCGGGGAAGGTGTTGCGCCGCCTTAAGTGTGGAACTGAGTTTCCTTTAATCTTTCATTAAACACTTCTGATTCACTCACAGTTTCACGTGAGCGATGAGCTGCGTCTCTCCTCAGATTTCCTCGTGTCCGATCGGTAGATACAACTGAACTCGGGCCAGCTTTACTGTGTTTCCCGTGGGTGAGGGATGAAGGACCTGTGTTATTAAATAACTAATGTTTGAAAACATTTCTCTCAGTCCAGTTGCATCATTCCACCTTAAATGCTGCATTGATTATTCCCTGCTGCCTCCAGTTGATGATAAATGGTTTGAGGGCTACATTTTGATGCTTGTGTTCCGCTTTAAATGGTGCGATGCCTCCAGTCCACCTTAAATGCTGTGCTAGTCTGTAATGGGCTTTGTGCCATGTGTACACTTATACTCCGATGCATGTTCAGTTCTTTGACAGATACATATTGGTCCATTCAGTCCACCTTAAATGCTATGTTAGTTACACTCTGGCCTTTTATGACTCAGTGAGTACATTCGGGTACCTCTGTTCCTCCTTAAGCCGTTTGGTAGTAACACGCCGGTGCCTTCAGTCCACCTTAAATGTGCATTAATTACCTACCGGTGCCGTAGTTACATTCTGGTAGCAGTTTATGGTACGATACAATGCAGTCCCTTATTCTGAAATAGGCCCATGTGATATTAATGATGCAATTCAGTACCACGCAAGGGTCACAGCGCCCCCTAATGTCTATTTCATGATGAGATTCACGATGAAGTGCAATGGAGATCAAAGAGAAAGGGACAATTCATATTTGGACATATCAGGGATGACATATTACAAACCCCTTCCACCCACTCGCTGCGGCGTCTGCACCCAATCAGAAAACACTCCCGGAGTACACAGACGTCAGGGCAGAACCGGCTTCTGGACCTGGAGCTGGGTTCTACTGTATTCTGTAAACACAGGTGTCACTTTTCCAGAGCGATGACCGATCAGTGCCCACTGAGAGTGGACTCCTGGCATTGAGCACTTTCCTTTGTCATAGCTCTGCTCAAGAGGCGGAATAAACAGCCGCCGTAAATCAGAGAAACTGAGGGGTCAGGAGACCAGGCTTTATGGTGAAAATCAGGGAGTGACTGTGTGTGTGTGTGTGTGTCTACTGTGATTTAATCATCAAGTGCGGATCAAAGATTGTAGCGTGTGTGTTCTTTGGTGACGACTGTCCTTATCACCGCTGATTGTTGTAGTGTTGGGGCCACTTTTGATTTATTGATCGCTATTGTCAGTGGTGGTGATTGTTATTCTATGCATTTTGATTTTTCCCTCAAGTGGGTGGAGAGAGTGAGTGTGTGTGAGTGAGTGTGTGTGAGTGAGTGAGTGAGTGAGTGAGTGAGTGATTGTGTGATTGAGTGAATGAATGAGTGAATGTGTGTGTGTGTGTGATTGAGTTAATGAGTGAGTGTGTGGGAGTGAATGAATGAGTGAGTGTATGTGAGTGAGTGAATGAGTCAGTGTGTGTGAATAAGTGAGTGTGTGAGTGAGTGAGTGTGGTGGAGTGAATGAGTAAGTGAGTATGTGAGTGAGAGAGTGATTGTGCTCACCCAGTGATTGTACCTTTTTGTTTACATTTTATATGAAAATGAAAGTGCAGTGAAAATGCAGAACAGAGCTCATCAATTTAGAAATTGAAAAATAAAAGTGTTGTGGTGTTATTTCAGAGTTTGTGAAGGTGGTGAGGCAGTTAATCTGTTTGTTCTTTGCATATTTTATGTAAAAATAATTGTAGAAGTTTCTAAGGCAGAGAAGACTTATGTTTGACAAATGCATTCTCTCCACTGTGTATCTTTACACTGCTTCTCTTTACTGTAACAATTCAAACAAAGACACGACCTGAGCTTTAGCTTTAGCTCCATCTTGACTGTTTAAGGCGGGAATAGCTTCATTCCACAAAAAAAACAAAAAAAACAAAAACAAGAAAAGCAGGTCTCTCGTCTGATAAGTCGGAAAGATCTGTTTAAAAATGTGCAGTGATTGATGAATGAATGAATTCTGCAGGATGATTAACAGAATCAATGAATTAATAATGGAGCATTTTTTCAAACATGTGTGAGTGAATGAGTGAGTGCGTGCATGAGTGAGTGAGAGAGTGTGTGAGTGAGTGAGCGAGTGTTTGAGTGAGTGAGCGAGCGAGTGTGTGAGTGAGTGAGCGAGTGTTTGAGTGAGTGAGTGAGCGAGTGTGTGTGTAAGTGAGAGAGTGAGTAAGCAAGTGTGAGTGAGTGAGTGTGTGAGTATGTGAACGTGTGAGTGAGTGAGTGAGTGTGTGAGTGGGTGTGAGAGAGTGAGTGATTGTGTGAGGGAGTGAGTGAATGAGTGAGTGTGTGTGAGTGAGTGATTGTGTAAGTGAGTGAATGAGTGAGTTTATGTGTGAGTGAGTATGTGAGTGAGTGAGTGAGTGAGTGAGTGAGTGATTGTGTGAGTGAGTGAGTGTCTAATAGAGAGAGTCTAATAAGATCCAAAACTCTGAATCCACATCCAATCAGAACGAATTATTCCGGACAACGATCCAGACGTAGTCAAATGTGTATTGAGTGGATATTCCATGTGAGTACTGAGAGGTGTATAATGATAGATCAAGTGTGTGTTAGCTGTTTTAAGAGCATATTAGATGTGTGTGTGTGTGTGTGTGTGTGTGTGTATGTGTTAGTTAGACCCCTGTGGTGTTGGAGACAGACACAGCTCGAAGCCTGAAGGCTCTTTCACAGCTGAAGGTGCTGCCTCCTCAGATCTCATCAATTATTGAGGGGGACCTAAATGTGGGGTAAAATGTCGCGGATCTCAGGCGCAGATTGGGGACAGAAATAGACTTTGTCTCAGGTCAGGTGACGTGGAGGACAGAGCTCAATGCTCTGATTGATTTTAGCTGGTGTTCAGGAACTCTGAGCGGAGATTAGACTTGGTTTCTCTTGGTCTGGACTGCAGCTTGGTCCAAAGAGCAGCGTTCTGTGTTTTCTGGGTTCAGACAGGTACACCACCTTTAACAGCGAGCTGAAACTTGCCTCAGCCTGAACTCAGGTGATCACCTGCTGGACGGTCCCAATCAAACAGCAAGAAATGAAATAGTAACTTATCCAGTTTCAGCTAAAGGGGTATATTTTGATATTTTTTTTATATGTGATATATTTTTAAAAGTTTTATTTTAGAGGTATTCTCATAAACAATAAAGTTATGTACCAAACAGAAACACATTAACATCCAAAATGAAGAAAGAAATACACTTGTAATAGTTTCTTTCAAACACATTTTGCGTTTATTAAACATTTATTAAAGGTGTCACAAACCGAAACTGAGTCGACTCCAAGTGACTCGACTCTCTGAATCATTGGCCAACAGTTGATATGAGTGACACCCTCACGCTCAAAGAAGCGGGAGTCGACTCCTTTTCACTGAAAGCGTTTGCTGTGAGCAACTGTACTCTGAACATAACTTCCGAGTAATATCTGCTCCATGTTGCAGGAATGTGAGGAAGAGGGGTTTTAAAGATTGAAATAGGAGCCACTTTAACCCAAAATCCTAAGTGAAATTCCTCTTTCTTCCCCATAACCATGTGACACAGGGGCAGACACCGCAGAGTGTTCTTTGCGTCGTGTGTAAAATGATTTCAGTGTGTGGTTTCAGAGTCTGAGCCGCAGAAAAGAACATTGAGAACAGTGGGAAACAGGAATGTACCTCACTGCCCTGAGAACAGCAAACAGACGGAGCATTTTCCTGTTTGTATGTCCTTGGGATGTTCGCTAAATGTCTTTATTTCTAATTTAATACATTGATAGAAGCTCCTGTATTTCACGGATGTGATTTAAAGGGCTCTAGTGTAAAGAGCAGCTCATGTTTTATCTTTGTCTCTCCACTACAATCGTCTGCAGTGGAGAAAAGGACAGTCGTGCTGCTGCTATCTTGGCCTTTGGTGAGTCAGATTGTCTCTGTAAGCAGATACACTTAGTCAGACTGCACACACCTATACACACACACACAGATATAGGAGTGTAAATGCCAAGGGCAAAGGTCATTTCCAGCAAATTGGTGTCCTCCTCTGGCTTGTACTTTCCGTACGATTCCCCGTCTGCGCTAACAGAAGAGCCATTGTTCCTGCTGTTGCTGCTGAGTGGGTTTGAAGGCTGTAATTTCAGTCCCTCGCCTTTGGGACTATGTTCTATCAATCCACATTATCCATCTGAGCTGCCAGACACGGCCGTGCTCGTAGTGAGGAGCGGCGAGGCTGCACAGTAAACATTCACTGTTATTGCAGTCCTGGGATTGCACTTTCTGAACTGATGATGCTAGTGCGTTATTCCATCTCAGACATGGACAATATTTTGGCTCAGAGAGCACTGTTCCACTGTGTCACGGCTTCATACCCTTCTAGACCATGCTTGGCTTTGAGTGCCCTGACTTTAAGGTCACGTGCAGCTGCTGTGGACTGTCACATTTAGTTTCCTGCTTTCCTGGGAAGACTTTACAAGCTGTGTGTGTTGCCGTTGTCAGTGGGTGTGTCCCAATTCCTAGTGAGCTGCCGCATTTCTCGATGGCTTCCTAAGAAGTCAGACTTCCAGCTTCATGAGAGAGACTCAAGTTAAACAGTGATGACAATGTGGGTGTTTGGACTGTGGGAGAGGAAACCGGATCAGAAAGAGACCCTCGCACCTCACTGCTGGGCACTCGGGGTCGGGGTGAACAGCGAGCGGCTCGTTGTCATTTAAAGGAACAGTGCTGTTTACACAGGGGGAGAACACTGCTGTGGGGTTTGGACCGAAGCAGGTCACAGATGTTTCATTAAGAACCAGAACTGTGTTCCACTTCGGAGAAGAGTCATATGTCACCACAGAGCTTCAAAACTAAAGCCGCCCAGATGCAGCAAGACACAGTTTACTGAATTCTGAGGGCTCTGGAGACATCAATAAGGGAATTTATTAACCATTCCAGGCAGGCAGAAGAGCTCAGGTGAGGGAAATGAAGGCTAGAGGGTCCCGGCGCTGATCTGAAATGCAGGTTGCGATCCTCTGGCCTTGTGTTGTCCGCCTGTCACTCAAACAGGCCTCGGCATGGACTTGAAACTTAGCCAAGCTCTCACTGAGGCTAAGGCTGGTCACACACTGGTGACCGTGAATTAGAACGAGCAGACTGGACAGAGGCCAGGGCAACCCGGGCTGGTACTTCAGACACTGTCACAGGAATTAGAGGTGACCACCGTGGTCCAACAGGTCACTGGTACAATCCCCTCGACTGGTGGGACGTTTGGGCACTGGGGGAGTGAACCACAGTGCTGCCTTTTCCCTCAATATTCACAGCTGAGACGCCCTTGAGCAAGGCACCTAACCTCCAACTGCTCTTCACTAATATAGACCAGCATTAGGTCATAGCTCCCTATTCCTAATGCCAAATGTTGGCGATAGGGGTGTAACCCATTCCAATGCCATCAGATCCTCACAGCAATTTTCCAACATCTTGTGTAAAGCCTTCTTAGAAGAGTAGAAGCTCTAATTGAAGCAACGGAAGGACATCAGAGAAGCATTCACAGCATTTATCAGTACAGAAGCCTGGCCTGTATAAAGGCTGTTATCTGTTGTTAGCCATATTAGCATTTTCATCTTAGGATCTGAAAACTGTTATCACTTTAGTTTTCAATGCATTTCTCAGCTGTTGTGACCTTATTCATAGACTGATCATATCATATAAAAACTTCAGTAATGATGCTTTGTTTCAGCGTGTAAGAGACAGCAAGCACAAGCCACATATTTTTTGTCTCCTTCCCCCCTATGTAGTGCACAGTATACGTTCATAAAATAACCATTTTGCAGTCATGTATTGTGTTGTACTCTAGGTCAGATTACAACACTCTTTATATTCAGCTATAAACTATAACATGTCCCAGTCCAACTAGCGCACTGTTTGTATGTAGTGGTCTTGGTTTATAATCTGTTAAGTGCACTATGTAATGAGTAGGACACTATTTGGAATGCAGCCTGAGCCTCTACTGACCGGCACAGTTAGGCCAAACAGAGCTCTGTTTACAAACATGACACGAATAAATGGGTCAGGGTTCCTCACTGATATTTATATCATTTCGATATCTAAATGCTGGCTTGCTTGTCTGGGGTTATTCACCAGACCAGAGTTTTGTCTATTGTCAGCCCACACCTCCCTGATGCCAACTGACCCTTAGTAGTGACCCAGGATCTAGGCCTTTGTGGCCACACAACTGCATTCATTAGAACACAACAAGGCCCAGGAACAGTGATCTGGGTCTTTCTCCCTCGACCGTGCTTTTAGAATATTACAGTTTGAGAGGAGCAATCCGTCGTGTTTTAATTTTGCGGCTCCAGAATGATTACTGGAGTGGGGGGAAATGTTTAATGAGGCCCAAATCCAGCCGCTCATGTCCAGGCAGTTGGTCTCTTCGGGAATTTAATGTATTACATGGATCTTGTTGGCGAGCGCCAAGCACAGATTATTAATCCCTTGGTTAAGGTCAGCCTTTCTTGCTCACTCTGTGTGTGTGTGTGTGTGTGTGAGTGTGTGTGTGTGTGTGTGTGTGTGTGTGTGTGTGTGTGTGTGTTGTCCTGAGATTATATCCCTGCTGTATTTCGCTGCTGTGACGAAGCCCTGCAGATTAGTGGTATGAGTTGAATATGATTGCTTTCCATGGCGGCAAATCTCCCTGCGCTGTAAAAAGCTGCAGCTGGATCTTCTCCTCATGACCCAGACAGCTGTCCCAGAGACAGGAAAGAGCAGTAGCACCATTACTGAGATTATGGTGTCAAAGACAAAGGCCAGGAGAGAGAGGAGAGAGAGAGAGAGAGAGAGAGAGAGAGAGAGAGAGAGAGAGAGAGAGAGTGTTATTGTTCAGGTGGTTCTGATTTTATTTAGATATTTTCTAAGGAACCAAACATGGTTATTGTTGTATTGCACCAAAGACCTTTTATTTGGGACCTATTAGTTGTGATTCATTCATTCATTCATTCATTCATTCATTCATTCATTCATGTTCTGTTACCACGTCATACTTATCAAAGTCGCAGTGGGCCAGACTCTCTAACCAGAATTAAAATGCACAAATCAAGAACGTATCCTGGACAGTTCATCACACATTCATCCTATCACTCACACACTCACACCTGTGGACAGTTTCACCCACTCACCCAGTCACTCACACACTCACCCAGTCACCTACACACTCACCCAGTCACCTACACATTCACCCAGTCACTCACCCAGTCACTCACACACTCACCCAGTCACCTACACACTCACCCAGTCACCTACACACTCACCCAGTCACTCACCCAGTTCCTCACACAATCACCCAGTCACTAACACACTCACCCAGTCACCTACACACTCACACAGTCACTCACACAATCACCCAGTCACTCACACACTCACCCAGTCACCTACACACTCACCCAGTCACTCACCCAGTCACTCACACACTCACCCAGTCACTCACACAATCACCCAGTCACTCACACACTCACCCAGTCACCTACACACTCACCCAGTCACTCACACAATCACCCAGTCACTCACACACTCACCCAATCACCTACACACTCACCCAGTCACTCACACACTCACCCAGTCACTCACACATTCACCCAGTCACTCACACACTCACTCAGTCACCCACACACTCAACCAGTTTCGTTCTGCAGTTACACCACCACAACACTAGGGCTGAATCTAAAATATCTACCTCTTCACTTTGTAGTACACAATGTAGTAGCGTTAGTTTTATAATCTGTGCACTCTGTGCACTATTTAGGGAGTAGGGCTTTATATGGAACAGATTGTACTTTAAATGCGGTGCCAGGAAAGCAACAAATACAAAGCTGATCCACATCTTCCTGCTGTTCATAGCAAGATTTTTTTTTAAAATGATTTGATCCCTAAGGTCCGTAATTTTCCCTCATTCCACTTTTTATTGGTTCCATGACGTCCAAAGCAATGCCTGAGGAAAACCGTGCTTTCTGCAGAGTCTCTGATGTGGAGAAGTGGGGTTCATATTTGTGGACGTCTTCAGTTCTACTCGACTCATGATCGTCCGACTGTGGACCCATCGTCTGCGCAGATGGGGCGAGTGCATTAATACAATTCTGCGGAGGTGTGCGTTGATTACACGTTGATTACACGTTGATTACGGCGTAGGTTCGGTGAAGAAGCATAAACTTCGCTTTATACAGTAGATGTAGTACTGAGAACCATGTGCTCTGCTGCACTGTATCTCAATAGTGATAGCACTATCTGCTCACCTGCCTTTCCCTGTCTACAGTCCCACTACAGTCACTCATTATAGTGCAAGCATACGGCAAAGGCATGGTCTGTGATCCCGAAAAAAGCAGGTTTCTTCCAGAGGAGACTCTGATGCTCAACCCACAGAGCTCTGATGTAGTCCCTGTGCTCAGTAGAGTGTAGGCCCAAGGGCTTTCTGGGACTCAGCATTAACATGAGAACAGCTCTCCACCTGCTCTGTGGAGGACCCTGAATGGCCTCTTGGGTCTTCGTTTTGCAGATATTCAGTTCAATTGAATCAGAGGGAGGCAGTAAATGGGATTCAAAAAAAAAAAAGCACTGAGCTAAGCACATCGTATCTATTCGAGGTCTTGATCCTGTATTTCCTTTTGGATGAAGCCATAGTAATGATTCTGTGTTAGATTTGAGATGCTCTGGAGCTGCTACACATGAGTCTAAGGCCACCACGTCCAGTGCAGAGTGTCCACTAGAGGAGAATAACGCACCTGAGCATTGGACGGTGGAGCAGAGATACTCAAGGGATAAACTAGAGTGTCTTCATTCACCAGAATCACTCTGTATTGTTAATGCTTCATAGTGGAAGGCAATCAGATCCTCACAGCAGTGTTCCAACATCTTTGGCAAATGCACATATTCAAAAAGGCAAAGGTATATCTCCAAAATATTCCAAGTGGAACCCGAATACATATTCTCGAGAGACAACTTTAACATGTAACCAGACGTTTTTGAGACATTCCCCCGCTTAAGGGCAAGGCCTCCCGGTTCCTCACCTTCCGCACCTTCCTTGTATTTTCCCCCATTTTGTTTGTTTGTTTCCTAACCTCTGTTTCTCAGGGTCCAGGGCTGGATCTGTGGTCCTACGAGCAGGCGGTGGACCAGCGGTGGACATTTCAGTGCTGAGAAAGTGTGTGTTCCATTGTTGCGAAGGCCTGGGTTGCAGGTTGTATGTGAAGCAAAGTTAAGTCACAGTGAAGCAATGTCAGTTCCTTTCTTAGATTTGACCTAAAAGGACACAGCCTGGGTCACGTTGTGTTATGGTTGTGTTTAGTGGTCCATCAACAACACCAGCCTTCAGCCTTACGTCAGCGTCTCTCCTGCTGGAGGTCTGGAGAGCAGGGAAGGCACTGTTTGGGAGGTGGAGTAGAGTGGAGTGTGTCACACTAAGCCCTTTCCCAGTTCCTTGTTTACACATCTAATCTGAAACCGTTTGGTGTGTTTCCACTGAAATAAATCGGTTCCTGAACCAGCTGAAAGCGGAGGAGAGTAGGTTCTTCAGGGCTAAGCTCCACGTGTTTCAGAACTAGCTGTAAACAGTGGATAAACCATGACCCTGTCCTGGCTCTATTCATTTATCTCTGGCCCTGGAACTGAACGCATCCTTGGTTCCCGTCAATGGCTGGAAGTGTATGTGGGTGGGTGGTTCCCGAAGAATCCCGAACGGACCAGGGTTCTTTGGTTGGAAAAGGGCTAACAGGGGTTCTGAAGGCAGCTCAGGCAGGAACACAGTGCTTTTCCAGTCAGAGAAGCCGGATGTAGCCTGTAGCACACTTCTGGATCAATGCTGTGAATGGAAGTGGACTGTGGCAGCGGTTAGCGGGGTTTAGCCGCTTGTGGAAAGTGTGCAGGGCTGAAGCGTGTGAAGGGATGAATGAAGGCCTTGGCTGTGCTCTGTAATTTGGTAATGTAGCGGTGGAGGGTGACGTGCTGAAGGCTGATGGGTGGGGGTTGGGTGAGGCGTGTGGAGGAAGGCACACTAGCAGATAAAGCTCTGTTGCTCTTATATTAGCGCTGCTGCTGCTGCTGCTTCTGTTGCTTATATACACTTTTCTACTTACACTATGCTCAGCTAAGCTTTACACCATGTCCTAACTGCAAGTGGTGTGAAGGAGTGACAGTGTGAGAAACAGAAAATCTGATAGAGTGTGT
>NW_027101025.1:41211-43711 GCF_029633855.1 Hoplias malabaricus
TAAGCAGGAGTGGAGCTGGGTGAGAAAGGGAGGTTTGTCCTGCTGAGCTAAGACCCTCTTCTCCACCATGGTGCACTCCACATCATCGTCCTGAATCACCACATCCTTCTTCAGGATCTTTATGGCGTACAGCTCCTCGGTGGTCTTCCATCTCTGCCAGCATCACCTTCACAGAGAGAACCGGATTTAGGACACACTCAGGACACACACGGGACAAACTCACAAAACACTCCAGCCCTCGGATCATCTCCATAGAAAACATTTGAAGTCACTGTCCAAAGCCAAGCGTGGGCAGGAG
The DNA here is from genome assembly GCF_029633855.1 of Hoplias malabaricus. Lineage (NCBI taxonomy): Eukaryota > Metazoa > Chordata > Actinopteri > Characiformes > Erythrinidae > Hoplias > Hoplias malabaricus. The sequence goes on from NW_027101025.1 coordinate 41,510, forward strand.
GGGGCGTCACCAACCCCAGCAGTGGAGCAGTGGAACTGTGCTCTTTGGGCGGAGCTCCACTGAGTATCATTAGGATGAGTTGCAGTGGCTTTTGAGTTGGAACACAATTGTGAACACATCCTCACAGCTATGTTCAGTGTAGAGTAGTTTCAGTTTTTGAACTGGTGTCCAAAAGCTTGTCGCCACATAGAGGCTAACACAGAGGCGGACGCTCCAGGGGAACGAGGGTTCACGTGGTGATGAAACCGTGTCTCGATCGCTCATTGGCAGAGAAATGGCGGGAAAAAGTTGTTCAACTGTTGATGTATTGATCGTATTATTGTTTATTTTTATTGATTTGTTTTTCTATATTGCTATTCTTTGTTCCTCGTTTCTACTCTGCTGGCAAAGGCAGCTTCCAGCAGCACTGCAGCGCCACCCCAGAGGTTGGGCATAGAAGTGCCCCGTCGCCAGGAACAGCAATAAAGCAATGAGGACACTCCAGCACTGCAGCACGCGCCCTGGGGCATCCTCATACGCAGTAAATATAAACCAGCCTTAAGCCTAAACTGCCATACAATCCTAGTGATGTGTGTTGTGTGTGTGTGTGTGTGTGTCTGTGTGTGTGTGTTGATGGTATACATACCTTTCCAAAGCTTCCTTTCCCCAACACAGCCAGGAAGTTAAAGTCTGAGAGCTTGACCTGGTCAGGATGTTGGAGGATAAACTAGACCTTCATCGTCCAGAGGAGTGATGGCCTTCTTACCAGGGCCCAGCCTAGCCTTTCTGAGAGCGATAGAGAAGAGCGAGAGAGAGGAGAGAGAGAAGAGAGAGAGAGAGAGAGAGACAGGGAGAGAGAGAGAGAAAGAACGAGAGAGAGAGAAAGAGCGAGAGAGAGAGACAGAGAGAGTGAGAGAGAAAGAGTGAGAGAGAGACAGAGAGAGAGCGAGAAAGAGAGAGAGAGAGAGAGAAAGAGAGAGAGAGAGTGAGAGAGAGAAAGAGCGAGCGAGAGAGAGAGAAAGAGAGAGAGAGAGAGAGAGAGAGAGAGAAAGAGACAAGCGAGAGAGAGAGAGAGAAAGAGCGAGAGAGAGAGAAAGAGCGAGTGAGAGAGAGAGAGAGAGAAAGAGCGAGAGACAGCGAGAAAGAGAGATATAGATATAGAAAGAGAAAGAGAGAGAGAGAGAAAGAGAGAGTGAGAGAGAGAGAGAAAGAGCGAGATAGAAAGAGAGAGAGAAAAAACAACAGAGGAGGGAGAGAAAGAGAGAAAGAGCGAGAGAGAGAAAGAGCGAGATAGAAAGAGAGAGAGAAAGAAAGAGAGAGAGAGAGAGAGAGAGAGAGAAAGCGATATAGAAGAGAGAGAGAAAGAACAACAGAGAGGAAGAGAAAGTGAAAAAGAGAGAGAGAAAGAAAGAGAGAGAGAGAGAGAGAGAGAGAGAGAAAGAGAGAGAGAGAGAGAGAGAGAGAGAGAGAGAGAAAGCGATATAGAAAGAGAGAGAGAAAGACAACAGAGAGGAAGAGAAAGTGAAAAGAGAGAGAAAGAAGAGAGAGAGAGAGAGAGAGAGAGAGAGAGAGAGAGAGAGAGAGAGAGAGAGAGATGGATAAAACAAATCCTTATCAATGAACTATGCCAGTAGCCACTATGCCATGTCTCAGTACATAAGGCATGTGGACTGACCACAACACACACACTGGCCGCAGACGGAGTGCAGACATCACACACTCAAACAAAACAGCAGCCATGGCCAAGCCTTTGGCAGAAACCAGCTGATACGATGCGTCAGCAGGGTGACACAGTCCCTCCTGGGTCTTCCTCTGGACCTCCTCCAGATGTGCATGTATACCTCCATCAGGAGGCATCCAGGGGTTCCTACCTTCATCCCAAAGTAACATAGCGCAGTTTCTGCAGTGCTGAGCGCAGAGTAGCAACAACAGCGGCTCTCCCTGTTACAGCTCAGTGGAGCACCACAATGATTTTTAAGGTCTAATATTAAGGGGAAAAAAAAGAGTAGTGCTCCTTTAAATAAACAGGCTCTTTACAAAAACACGATGCCAAAGTCCAAATCATGAATCCAGCACGGATCCAGTGATTTTATCCTCTGTTCAGCGGCTTTGTGACAACCCCAGCTGTGAAAAGCTCTATGCAAATGAAAGCTGAATGAACTGAACTGGCAGCACTTGCGGCAGGCCGAGAAAACCAAGCTTTCAGACGGAAATCATTCAAAA
>NW_027101025.1:48711-80183 GCF_029633855.1 Hoplias malabaricus
GGTGAAATAATAAAATAAATAAACAAAATGTATGGCGTATTAGAGAGGTGAAGCACAGATAATGAAAACAACGTCAATAGCCTTAACGTTCATTTTACTACAGCGAGAGACTGGACCCTGGATGACCGCTGCAGGCATTTCTGGCCTCTACACACACTCGCCCCGCTCAATACTCTAACTAGCTACATGTTCACAGGGTATTGATTACATATTAAACGCTGCATTGCTGTTAAAGCCCAGAGGAAACAAAACAATCCTTAAAAAACCCACAGCGTATCATGACTGCGGACACAAATCTGTCTCCAGCGGATCAATACCCTCATCAAACTCTTTTTACAGCAACAAAACGGCCTGTAAAACTGCAGGTAACCTATTTCTTTGAGACCCTGAAACAGCCGCTTGGACCTGTGACAATGTTCCTATTAACTACTTAATTAATACTCAGTATGTAATAATGAATGAATGATTAAACAATTCAACAGTAGAGTAACTACTCATTAATGACTGGTCACCTCAACCTCGTACACGCCACCTGGACACCTACAATCTAAATACACACTCCCAACCGATCAGTGTCTAAACTATTGTGTCGGGGCTAATACAAAAGGCATCCTCGAAGGAAGCTGGGGACACCACACCCTGTGAGCAGCAACCTCAAACATTTGATCTCAGCATCAGCCGAAAAGCGCTAAAACACTTCCCTCCCATTTCTAGAAGAGAAAACATCACCTTTTTCAGTCATAGTGTCAGTGTTATTCAAAAACAAACGATCCTGTGAATGTTGGGTTCTACCTCTTTATTCTTTGAGAAACATTTCCAAACGTACAAGTCATTTTTGTTTGATGGTGAATTAATTATTACTATTTTGTTTTGTTTGGGAGTAAACTGCAACACGCTGTAACTCATTACTAATGAACAAGGTGTTACTGTGCTCTTCGTTAGGGGGTTAATGATGATTAATGACGTGAATCACATGGGGACTCTTTAACAGTGAGTGACTAACTCAAAGGTTTTGAATAAACTTGAACTTGAAGCAGTAATTTCTTCATTGACATAAACATTGTTTATTCCTCAGCATTCGTTCCTGACACAGCCAAACAAATATATTAACACTTCACAGTGAGCAAACATCCACACTCAGACAAATAACTATGGCCACTTGTGGATAAATGTGCTACTTATTCTGACAGAGACCATCAAACTGTACGGTCTTCAGTTTTAATACAATGCTGGTTTGGTTACTATTCGTCAGCTTTATGCTCGAATTTTCCTGTTCCACCTTAAATTGTACAACCGCTGTAGCTTTTAAGGTGGAAAAGAGTATGTATTTTTTTTTTGTTTGGTTTTTTTTTTTTGATTAAAAAAGAAGCAGAGTTCAGCTTCGTATTGTTGTTTTTATATTTGGACCCACTATGCTACAGAATAACATTTCAACATGAAGTAAAAGTTATTCAGAGGTCAGAAAGAGGACTCGAGAATTGAAGTGTTACACAGAGATTTTCTGCAGAAAGGGTCTCCATTTTCAGTTTAGTTTTCCTCTGCACTCTTATATATATATAAACCAACAACAAAGTATAAACACTCTTCAGACCCCGTCCACAAACAGCCGAAAAATCTCGAAAGGGCTGTCACCGCCTCCGCCATTTTCCACTGAAACCAAACAAACCCACACCGCCGCTGACCCAGCGCCAACCCCCCCCCCCCCCTCCCCTCCTTGTCTCCGCTAATCCGGTGGGCGATATCCCCCAGTAACGCAACTGCACCGGGGTCTGAGGCCGCGTCTCTGTGTGTAGCAGGACCGCGCTTCCACACCCGGAAACACGGCTTGCCCCTCTCCGAGAAAGCGCTGTGGATCCGAACCAGAGCCTTGTCCTGACACCGTTCAAAATCTAAGCAGTTCCAGCTGTCCCCAAATGTGTTTTTAATTACAAAGAGGAAAATAAACCGAAGCTTTGACTGAGAAAGTCAAAGTGTGCTAGGTTAGCTTAGCATTAACCTAGCAAGCCAGCTAGAATGTATTATTATTATATTAAAAATGTTAAATTAAGTCTTTTATTCGGTCACATATTTAAATTATTAATTCACAGAGGCCTTGCTAGGTTTGTCTGAGTGTGTGGAGATTATAATGGATGTGTTATGTTTTTTTAAATTTATATGAACTGCTTAAAGCTTTTTAAAGCAGTAATTTGCTGATTGCTGGTGGGAGCCTATGCTAATAGCATAACTATGCTAACTGTGTAAGATAAGCAGAAAGGAAATGTGACAAATGTACAGCGTTTAAAGTAATGTACAAATGGATTTATTTAATCATTATATATTATGCTTTGCTTAGGTTGTATTTTGAATTAACATGAATGAAGTTTAAAGGTTTATTCTTTATTCTCAGGTATGGTAGCGCTGTATGGAAATTAAATCCCAATACTGCATATGTATGAAGGAATATAATGCTGTTTTCAGTTATTTAACAAGTATTATTATATATATATTGACTTAGTTCCATGTGTTTGTCCAAGCAGTGTTTATTAGTCTGTGAGTTGTTTGCCAGACATATATTTCTTACTGTAACTTCTTGATAGTTTCACATTGATTGAAGTAGTATTTTCAGTTAATCAATTCACTTTTATTCAAACTTGGTAGTACATTGAGGGTATAACACTGGTAGTACATTGATATAAGTTTAAGCAAGAGTCAGTACAAGTTCTCTACAGTGAACCATTTCACATCAATCCATCAACGTTTAATTTTATTTTCCAACTCTTGAATTAAACAAATATTGATTAATACATTTGATTTGCAAATTAGTTTTGTATTTTTTTAGGCTCACCATTCTGGTCTTAGAGTAACCCTGCCCTGCATATTTTTGTGTTTTGTCATAGTGCTGTTTCTGAAGTGCTGTGCCCACCAACGACAGAGGCTCTGTTCTCACTATTACAAGTCAGTGAAACGTCACAATGATTCTGAAGCTGTAATTGTAAGGTAAAAAAGAAGGTATTAACTTGTGTTGCTTTAAAGTGGGCGTTCAGGGAAAGGAAAAACACTGAAATATGCAGAAGGGCAGTCCAGGGCCATGGGAACCTATTTAATATATGTTTAAACAAAATAACTAAACTAAATATCCAGTTATTGAGATGTTTACAATTATATAAAATGTAGTATTTGTTAATTTGTAGTTGGATTAATACTGTTCTAGGTATTTTTCTATTTTGGATTTATTAATTATTAGTATTATATGTAGTGTTAGTATAAAGGATTGAATTCTGTAATGTAAATGCAGGAGAAGGTCCAGTTCAGCGGGAATGCGGATGCAGGCCGGAGGAGATCCGGATCGGGGCCATTGGTGTACGCTTCCAGTCAGGAACTGATCCAGATGTGAAACGAGGATACGAATGTAGTCTGGATGTGTGCAGTTTTGAGTAAAAAACCAAATCACTAAAAACTAGCTTAGTGCTAGCACTGGCCCAAATCTACAAACCAGAGCAGGGCCTGGACTGTTGAATGAGTTGTGTCAGGTCTGGGCCAGAGCATTTCTACACCTTGTGTGCTGCGTATTTTGTTGATTCTGAATAGTATTTAATGTTTGTGTGATGATGCTTGTGTGTATGTGTCTCAGTTGAATGTCAGTTTGATGTGTTAATATATTTGTTTGACTGTCCCAAGTATTAATTCTGGTGAGAAAAAACAATGTTTATGTTAATAAAGAAATTCAATTCAAGTTCAAGTGTATTCTAAGATGCTGTAATAAATAAATGTGTGACTAAATACAGGAGTTTCCCCAGTGAAAGAGCATTAAAGAGTTACCATGTGATTCACTTTATAATAAGGTTCCTGATCATCATTAACTCCTAATGAAGAACACAGTAACACCTTGTTCATTAGTAATGTGTTACAGCGTGTGGAGGGTGGGGGTGGTTTCCTACCCTCCACTAAAAGTGACATAGTACAGTTTCTGTAGTGCTGAGCCTGGGATAGCACAGGGGCTCTGTTCTCCCTATTACAGCCCAGTGGAGAATCACAATGATTTTGAAGCTGTAATTTTAAGTTAAAAATATGAGTGTTTCTTTAATGAGTAGTTACTCTGATAGAGACACAATTAGACACAGTAATTATTGTTTAACTAATTATAAACTACCCTAATTATTCATTCACTATTGCTAGTGATTAATCAGTCACTCCTTTCCATTTATGTATGAATTTGAAGCCCACCAACCCACACACTGTGAAACAAGACCACCCCGTCAATTTTCTTTGTGCTGCTTAACTCAGAAAGCTTGGAATAAAATGAGATGTTCTGATTCTGCTCTGCTTCTGACGTCAAGTTCAAAGACTTTAGAACAGCCCCGCCCCCTCGTCTGAGTGTGTCCAATCACAGCGCTGGACCAATGTTTATGTGAGAGCGCAAAGACGAGGTCAAACGCAGCAAAACGGACACAACGAGCGCGGAGAAATAAGAGCGCTGAGTAAAAACGGAGAAGAAAGAGAACCAAGCAAAAACGGCTAAAAACAGAGCTTCTGCTCCTCGCTCCTCACTGCTGTGCGCTCGGGGTCGGGGTGAACAGCGAGCGGCTCGTTATCATTTAAAGGAACAGGCACTGAAAATGGGCATTCTGAACAGGGCTGTTTACACAGGGGGAGAACGCTGCTGTGGGGCTCGTTGGGTTTTGGCAGGTCACAGACCTGTGTTCACTTGTGAAAAAGGGGAAGAATGATCACATGAACTCAGAAAAGGCCAGGGCACCTGTGGTGTTCAGAGACATCAGCAAAACAGAAAGACTGGGTTATATTGAAGGTAAATGCTTGTAATATGAGAAGATGATTCAGTTCTCACCTCAAACTTCTGCCTAAGCTCCACGTTCCCGTCGTCCTCCTCAGGGATCGGCACGTTGTAATATTCACCCTCCTCTTGGTTCAGCATCTTATACCTGACATACACATAAACACATCCTTCAGCCTCTTAACCTCGTTCCGCAGTGTCCTGTGGAGCGGCCATTTCCGCCCTGTCATCTCCTGTCCTCTAATTGTATAATAAGTAATAAACCCTGTCGAACAAAGCCGGATATTCCCAGATGTTGATTTTGTTGGGGTCAGAAACAGGTGTCATTTTTAAAAGCAAAATACATGAATAGGAATATAATGAGCATATGGACTGTGTTTCACAATTTTCTAGTTAAATTCAACAGGGGTCAATTCTGACAGCTTCAAACGCTGCTCTGAATAAGCCCTTGTGCTCACTCTGACATGAACACAGCGCTCCCAACAGGACAGAATGTCTTGTGCATATTTTCTACAGTAATAGTGGACATGGTGAAAACAGACAGCTCTTGATTTATTTCACTCTACAGCTTGAAGATGCGTGCGCCGGGACTCCTCTATAAGTTTGATCTGATTTCAGCACGGGTCGATATGAGCTGGATACTTATTTAATAATAAAAAGAAGGACTGGCGCCCCCTCCAGGGTGTGTTCCTGCCTTGCGCCCAGTGATTCCGAGTAGGCTCCGGACCCACCGCCGCCCTGAACTGGATAAGAGTTATGGATAATGAATGAATTAACACCCTATGTTCATTGCTAACTTTGAAATCCCTGTCTGTTGATCGAATTAATTTTACAATTATACGTTACACAAAAACGATTTAAACTTATTTGTGTTCCTAATATACTCTGTATTTGTGTCCGAAACATAAAGTCAGTTCTCATTCTCCTCACCATCCACAAGCTGGAGACTTCATTAGCTCAGACACTCCGAAGGACATGGAGCCCATGAAGTCGTTCCTGGTGGTCCTGTCCCAATCCCAGACCTCCACAGAGAGCCTGCGGTCCTTATCCATGGCCCTCAGCTTACTACACACACACACACACACACACAGAGTGCTCAGTAGACCACAAACCAACAGTGAACTCAGAGAACTGACTTTACAAATTGTAATGCAGTCAAATCCCATACAGCACTTCACCTGAGGCCTAATAACACAGCTTTTTAGCTGTTAGCAGTTAGCTGAAGTCGCTAGCTATTAGCTAATGTAAGCACTCTTTAAGTTCTGATTGTTGGCTGATGCTATAAGATTGACTGAAATTTACAACCACCATTAACCCTTTCTCTTACAATTTGAAGGACTCGTTCCAGGTGGGGTTCAGGGAGGAGCGGATGGTCCTGGTCTTCTTCTTGGTCTCATTTTTGGGGTCCGGGATCAGCTTCAGTTTGACGTAGGGGTCAGACAGGCCGTTGGGGTCCATCGGGATCAGGTTCCTGGCCTCTCCCACTGTAGACGGTCAACATGCAGAGACAGACACATTCATGTTTACGCTGCATTACACTCACAGGTGCTGCACTGTGAGTAGAGGGTTATGGTGGGGTACCTCCTCTTTTGATTATACCACAGTTTCATTGTTGAAATATTATTAGCTTTTGACACAGCAACAACACAAACACCAACCATTTGAATATATTTACTTAAGGTTGAGAAACACTTAAAGCAACACTAGGTAAGATTTGGTATTTCTGGCTCCCCCTACAGTTCAAGAGTGTAATTCACATACATAGTGTATTTTCTGCAGGGCGTAGCCCAGAATAGCCACAACATTTGACTAGTACACCTCAGTGGTGCATCAAAATGAAGCTGTATTGCTGTAATTATAAGGTAAAAACTTGCCCAGTGTTGCTTTAAGAAAATCTGGCATATGCAACGCACACATCCTCTCAGCCAATCATATCGCAAGGTTATAAATATGTGTAGTTCAATTACACAACAAACAAGAAGGTTGACACTATACACATCCCGGTGTGAAATGGAAAATAACAGTTAGACTTAAAGAACAGTGAGAATCAAGGGCTTAACCTTGTTTGTGTGTGTGTGTGTGTGTGTGTGTGGTGTTTACACTAGAACATTCGTCAAGATTGAAAGAAAACGACAGCACCAGTGTCTAAATTACAGTCTCAAATGAGCAGATTCTGACATCCTTAGTTTCTGACATCATAACCCTAAGGAACCAATCAGAGCCTGGCTTTTTATATTCTAAGTGAGTGGCAGAGGAGTGAGTGGAGAAAGAGGCATGGACTATTTTCACATCCATTAATCTGTACATACTCATGGGAGGGGAGTGTGTAGAGGAACTGTCTCAGAGCAGATATCCGCTGCTTGGGTTTGAAAATGTAACTCTAACATTAAACAGTGGCACTTTCCCTCAGAACCAGCTATGACTCAAACGTCTACTTTCACTGACGTCCAAATGTCACCACCACACTTAAAAAACCCCAGACAGCCACAACATTTACTGACTTTCTGCCTAAATGCCACTGGCATTATCACTGCTTTCACATCCTGGCGCAGGTTTTTTCCTGGGGCTACGTTTTGGCGTCACTCTGGTGGAATGGAAGAAGCCTGTGTTCTGATCACAGTTATGAATTCATTCCTAATATTTAGATACAAGTGCATACATCTGGGAGAAGGCATTCAACAACATCATCAACCTCACTCTAAAGATCAGTAGAACATGTCACACACACGTATCTCACTGTTGATATGTTGTTAATTCCTGACCGATGTATTGGACGATAATGTTGACTGACATCTGTGACTCTATTTTATTGGTATCAGCAAAAAATAAGTCTTTACCATGATCTTTACCAACTTTTGTCAGTATCTATCACTGTTTACGAACCACACCAGTGAAACATCAAAAGAATTAATAAAAAATATGTAACTTCCACAAAAAAACTTCACAAAATTGCTAGTGCCTTAAAAATGTATTCGCCCCATCCTCCTGATTTTCTCTTCCTCTGCTGATTGGTAATATTGTCCTCACGCAAAATAAATAACACAAAGATTGGTGAAAATAACGGTGCACTAAAATGTACGGCCGTGTAGAATGTATACGTTTATAATGTGTGTCATTTGTAATAATAAAGTAGTAGTTAAAATAGTAAACAAAGGGGATTTGTCACTTTATTTGGTTGTGTTTGGTATGAATTAGTGTTTAAAATATATTCCACACCACACTCCTCACAGACAGTCACCCGGAGGAAACCCACGCAGACACAGGGAGAACACATCACACTCCTCACAGACAGTCACCCGGAGGAAACCCACGCAGACACAGGGAGAACACACCACACTCCTCACAGACAGTCACCCGGAGGAAACCCACGCAGACACAGGGAGAACACACCACACTCCTCACAGACAGTCACCCGGAGGAAACCCACGCAGACACAGGGAGAACACACCACACTCCTCACAGACAGTCACCCGGAGGAAACCCACGCAGACACAGGGAGAACACACCACACTCCTCACAGACAGTCACCCGGAGGAAACCCACGCAGACACAGGGAGAACACACCACACTCCTCACAGACAGTCACCCGGAGGAAACCCACGCAGACACAGGGAGAACACACCACACTCCTCACAGACAGTCACCCGGAGGAAACCCACACAGACACAGGGAGAACACACCACACTCCTCACAGACAGTCACCCGGAGGAAACCCACGCAGACACAGAGAGAACACACCACACTCCTCACAGACAGTCACCCGGAGGAAACCCACGCAGACACAGGGAGAACACACCACACTCCTCACAGACAGTCACCCGGAGGAAACCCACGCAGACACAGGGAGAACACACCACACTCCTCACAGACAGTCACCCGGAGGAAACCCACACAGACACAGGGAGAACACACCACACTCCTCACAGACAGTCACCCGGAGGAAACCCACGCAGACACAGAGAGAACACACCACACTCCTCACAGACAGTCACCCGGATGAAACCCACGCAGACACAGGGAGAACACACCACACTCCTCACAGACAGTCACCCGGAGGAAACCCACGCAGACACAGGGAGAACACACCACACTCCTCACAGACAGTCACCCGGAGGAAACCCACACAGACACAGGGAGAACACACCACACTCCTCACAGACAGTCACCCGGAGGAAACCCACGCAGACACAGAGAGAACACACCACACTCCTCACAGACAGTCACCCGGAGGAAACCCACACAGACACAGGGAGAACACACCACACTCCTCACAGACAGTCACCCGGAGGAAACCCACACAGACACAGGGAGAACACATCACACTCCTCACAGACAGTCACCCGGAGGAAACCCACGCAGACACAGGGAGAACACACCACACTCCTCACAGACAGTCACCCGGAGGAAACCCACACAGACACAGGGAGAACACATCACACTCCTCACAGACAGTCACCCCGAGGAAACCCACGCAGACACAGAGAGAACACACCACACTCCTCACAGACAGTCACCCGGAGGAAACCCACGCAGACACAGAGAGAACACACCACACTCCTCACAGACAGTCACCCGGAGGAAACCCACGCAGACACAGAGAGAACACACCACACTCCTCACAGACAGTCACCCGGAGCGGGAATCGAACCCACAACCTCCAGGCCCCTGGAGCTGTGTGACTGTGACACTAGCTACTGCGCCACCGTGCATATATATATATATATATATATATATATATATATATATAAAACTTGGAACTGTATTATAATCCACATAACGCCTTGCTTTCTTCTGCGCATTGATACGTAACTCTGCGAAGGTTAAAGGTTGACTGCAGTTGACCCATAATAATCGTCGCATTGTTTTACAGCAATGTTGTGTTAATTTTAAAGTTCACGGTTTGTCACACTGCATCTGTTCAGCCTTCACTAGGACCTGGAAGTCATTTGAGCAGGTTGAAATAACTTAGTGTGTACGTATAAACACGAGGCTATTTCGGTGACTATTGGCTTCCAGTGTGTGTTAGCAACATTAGCCTCTCAGCTCCATCTCTGAACTAAAGAAGCAGAATTTGCACGATGCAAATGCATCCAACATAAAACAAAATGAAAATGTGACTGTATGTAACTGACAGAATGTGATGCCTTGTTTCGGTCAGTTCTGAGGCAAACCCACACAAAGGTTAGGCTTTGAATATTTAAAATGTCCACCACAAAAACAGCAGAATGCAAAACAGTGGTGCTGCGCCGGGCCAGGGCTAACTCTGCAGAGAGACGGATCACAACAACTAAACTACTGGAGCAAAGGAACGTCCAGAGAAAAAACACAAACACAAACACGTGCATGGAAATGTATGCAAAGCGTAGACAGCCCCGTGTAACCGTGCACACACACACACACACACACACACACTACACAGAATCTCTGGCTCAATCTGAAAGTAAAACTATCTGTTTTCTCTTCATCGTCTGAACAACAGGGGGCGCTCTACTCCTCCGTTTCATCATAATCACATTCACTCTTTCCACTTCTGTCAGTTCTGGCCTCGCCGGGGTTTTTGAGTCATGAACTGAGAAATGTGCACAGCTTTTAAAAAAACCGCTGGCTCCTCAAACATGCACCGTGCAGCGAGAGAGAAGAATGACCCTGGTCTAGAAGTCTGGGTGTGGTTGTAGGTAAAGTTTCTTAACCATCTCCTGTGTTCTGTACCCTTTCTGAGCGCACACCTATGAGTCGATAAACCCTCCACAAAGGGCAGTAAATGTCTGGCCCAAATGTGGCACATCTGCAGTTCTCTCATGGCCTTGAATTACGGCGTGGAGTCCACCTCTTATGGGTCTGATACAAACGTGTCTGCAATCCAGTCACTCCACCACCCGGATTTAGCAGAGGCGTTCCTCTTTTGTGTCTATTTCCTTTTCTCTACTCTCCAGCTCCACATCCTTTCAGACCCATGCCTCTTGGAGTTGTCCTCCTCCCAGTGCAATGTGTTCAGATCTGAACAGAGCTTGTTTATCTAAAGGTGGGGACCAGGTGGGTATTCCACGAAGCAGGAGTTTAGCCAGATAACTTGAGCCCAAAGTTAAGGTTCTCGCCAATGACGCTGAAATGTGACCGCCCGCGTTTTCAGGATTTCTAATTCTGAACTCAGGATTTTCACGAGAGACTGCAGATAAACCACGACCTTATTCAAATAAAATAATGTACAAATAATGAACAAAAAGGCAAAGATGCAAGACTGAGGACTTGACATGTCTAACGTTGGAATGAACTACGTATCCCAGCAAGCACTGCGACTGGTTTCCACCAATCACGTTCATCCTAATCCTCAAACTCTTTTCAGACAACTTTTTCTATTACATATTCATCTGCAGCGCATGTAGTGTGTGTGTGTGAGAGAGTGTTTGTGTGTGTGTGTGTGTGTTTGTGTGTGTGTGTGTGTGTGTTTGTGTTTGTGTGTGTGTGTGAGTGTTTGTGCAAGTGTGTGTTTGTGTGTGTGTGTGTGTGTGTGTTTGTGTGTGTGTGTGAGTGTTTGTGCAAGTGTGTGTTTGTGTGTGTGTGTGTGTGTGTGTGTGTTTGTGTGTGTGTGAGTGTTTGTGCAAGTGTGTGTGTGAGAAAGTGTTTGTGTGTGTGCTGGAGTTGTGTAGTGTGGAGTTGTTGGAGATGTGTGTGTGAGAGAGTGTTTGTGCAAGTGTGTGTGTGTGAGAGAGTGTTTGTGTGTGTGTGTGAGTGTTTGCACAAATGTGTGTGTGAGAAAGTGTTTGTGTGTGTGTGCTGGAGTTGTGTAGCGTGGAGTTGATGGAGGTGTGTGTGTGTGTGTTTGTGTATGTGTGTGTTGGAGTTGTGTAGTGTGGAGTTGTTGGAGGTGTGTGTGTGTGTGTGTTGGAGTTGTGTAGTGTGGAGTTGTTGGAGGGGTGTGTGTGTGTGTATGTGTGTGTTGGAGTTGTTGGAGGTGTGTGTGTATGTGTGTGTTGGAGTTGTGTAGTGTGGAGTTGTTGGAGGTGTGTGTGTGTGTGTGTTGGAGTTGTGTAGTGTGGAGTTGTTGGAGGTGTGTGTGTGTGTGTGTGTTGGAGTTGTGTAGTGGGGAGTTGTTGGAGGTGTGTGTGTGTGTTTGTGTATGTGTGTGTTGGAGTTGTGTAGTGGGGAGTTGTTGGAGGTGTGTGTGTGTGTTTGTGTATGTGTGTGTTGGAGTTGTGTAGTGGGGAGTTGTTGGAGGTGTGTGTGTGTGTTTGTGTATGTGTGTGTTGGAGTTGTGTAGTGTGGAGTTGTTGGAGGTGTGTGTCTGTGTTTGTGTGTGTTGGAGTTGTGTAGTGTGGAGTTGATGGAGGGGTGTGTGTGTGTGTATGTGTGTGTTGGAGTTGTTGGAGGTGTGTGTGTGTTGGAGTTGTGTAGTGTGGAGTTGATGGAGGGGTGTGTGTGTGTGTGTGTGTGTGTGTATGTGTGTGTTGGAGTTGTTGGAGGTGTGTGTGTGTGTTTTTGTGTGTTGGAGTTGTGTAGTGTGGAGTTGATGGAGGTGTGTGTGTGTGTGTGTGTATGTGTGTGTTGGAGTTGTTGGAGGTGTGTGTGTGTGTGTGTTAAAGTTGTGTAGTGTGGAGTTTTGAATCTCCATGGTTACATTGTTGTACATCACTATAAGCACTATGGGTAATGTATTTCTTTATACGGAATGGGGGAACAAAATGTGATTATTTTGAAAGGCATTCATGGCTTTAACTCGATCAGATCTCCTTACCTCACTGTCTGCTGCTCATGCTGAGTCTACATTGGCTGAGTAATGAGTAAGAGTCTAAATAAACCCTGTGGTGTTTATGAATGGGACTGTATATCAGCTCTATATAAAGAGCGACCTAGTTCTGGGTTTAACACATCGGGCTAACTAAGAAATCCTGCTTTGTGGAACACCCCCTCTGGGCTTGCACTGTTGTTAGGAGTTCTGGGAATGGCATCAGTGTGTGTACAGTGTGTGTTTACATAACCGGAGGTCCATCAGGTGATCCTGGCCTGCCTTTGTAGTTTTAAGACACACCCTCAGATGTGTACACTGTGCACGCTATGCTCTGCGCTCCGTATACAATCAGCCCATAGTGACATGTACAGGCCACGTAAAGGAAAAACATTACGAGGCAGAAACGCAAACAAAAGTGAAGGGAAACATGCTCGGTCGCCCCCGGGATCTCTCTCACTCCCCCAGAGACCGCCGTCTGGAATTTTGGCTCTCCTCCTTGGCTAAACATCACATAGGCCCTGTCGTGGAGCTGCGAGCTGAGGCCCTCGGCCCAGTCATGCAGGGAGGAGTATGCTACATGTTCAAAAGTCTGTGGTCACCTGCTTTTCCAACATTGCTTCTTCTGACACTGCTACAGTAATGGCCTCTGGAAGTTTTCATGCTACATGCTGGAACATTTCTGTGAGGATTTGATGGCATTCAGCTATGAGAACATTAGTGAAGTTAGGTGCTGGTGTTAGATTATTAGTTCTGGATCACAGAGTTGTGTTGTGTAACAGTGCTGGAGGTGTGTATGACAGAGTGTTTGCGTAAGTTTGTGTGTGTGTAAGAAAGTGTTTGTGTGTGTGTGTGTGAAAGAGTGTTTACGTGAGTGTGTTTGTGTGTGTGTGTTGGAGTTGTGTAGTGTGGAGTTGTTGGAGGTGTGTGTGTGTGTGTCTGTGTGTGTGTTGGAGTTGTGTAGTGTGAAGTTGTTGGAGGTGTGTGTGTGTGTGTGTGTGTCTGTGTGTGTGTGTGTGTTGGAGTTGTGTAATGTGGAGTTGTTGGAGGTGTGTGTGTGTGTGTGTGTGTGTTGGAGTTGTGTAGTGTGGAGTTGTTGGAGATGTGTGTGTGTGTGTGTTGGAGTTGTTGGAGGTGTGTGTGTGTGTGTGTGTGTGTGTGTGTTGGAGTTGTGTAATGTGGAGTTGTTGGAGGTGTGTGTGTGTGTGTGTGTGTGTATGTGTGTGTGTTGGAGTTCTGTAGTGTGGAGTTGTTGAAGGTGTGTGTGAAAGAGGTCTTTACACACAGAGGTCATCTAGAGGAGGGTGTTGGACCCCCAGCCTCTGACTGGGCCTTTATTTCGATGTTTACTGGGAAAACAAGGCTCACTTGTTGGTGTGTGTGTGTGTGTGTGTGTGTGTGTGTGTGTGTGTGTGTGTGTGTGTGTGTGTGTGTGTGTTTGACCTTATGTTGCCATTCCCAGTCTATTCTCACTGCTGTGGAGATGTCAGCTGAGGACAAAATGGGCTGAAATTTATAGTCAGAATGGTCAGGAACTGAGATCTGAGATCCCATAGCAACCATTGCACATTACCTTAGCAACCATCTGGAATGCCTTAACAACCACCTGGGATGCCATAGTAACCATCTAGTGACACTTTAGCAACCACCAAAGCAACAAGCCAAGGCAAGCACACAGCAAAACATTACACTGTGATAAAACAAACTTAATCCATCACTTAGCAACATTTACGCAATCATTTCTGATACATGGCTGTAGCCTAGCAACACATAAACAACCCCCTGGGGTATGACATCAATAACCTAGCGACAACACAACTGCGAAGTGACAACCCAGCAACCACCTGAGATTCAGTAGAAACCTCCTGAGATTTGTAAAAGAAAGCAAACGAACCATTTAAACGTAAACTAGCCAAAACATTATAACCGTTTAGTCTCCAAACTAAAGAAGCAGAAACCAAATGTCACGGCGCGTGCCCCGACGGATGGACTGCAGTAGGAGTACTGGTTGTGTAAGATGTTATTCCCGTGGAGAATGTGTCTCCGCAGGAGGACGCTGGACACTGACCTCACTCGACCCTGAGCTGGAATGTGGAGAGGCACTTTCCACTGAGAAAATGAGCTTCTAGCAAAAGGACGGCAAACCGGCATCAAACCAGGACGTGGAGGAGACTGTGTGTGTGGTCCGCTGCTGATCCCTGATAATAAAAACAGAACTGACCACACTTTATGGGCGTGGCCCTCACACAGCAGCGCTGAGGCCATGTGTAACACTCTGCAGTCTAGGGTCAGCTGTCTGTGACCCTTTAACAAGCCAATGATGCTGCCAGAATTCAATGATGTGTCAGTGTGTGTGTGTGTGTGTGCGTGTGTTGCTCTAGGCTGTTGTACAGTATAATTTCTTGGAAAACCATTTTATTATTTATCTTATAAGCACTTCCCATACACACACACACACACACACACACACAGATGGAGAGCAGGACCAGAAATCCAAGGTCATTTTGAATCATGTCCACCCTGGTTTAGCCTGTGGTCAGCTCTGCTGCAGAGATCAGGATAAACACAGAGCTCTAAGAGCAACGCTATTAAATAAACTCACATATGAAATGTAATAACAAACCCATCAAAACAATCCAAAATGATGTTGGAAAAAAATAAACATAAAATAAATACAGGCCCATTGCTATGCATACTTTGTTCTCCAGCGCTCAGGACCCCCCACAGAGCAGGTGTGATGTGGTGGTGGATCATTCTCAGCGCTGCAGTGACACTGACGTGGTGGTGGTGTGTTAGTGTGTGTTGTGCTGGTGTAGAGTGGATCAGACACAGCAGTGCTGCTGGAGTTTTTAAACCCTGTGTCCACTCTCTGTCCACTCTGTGAGACACTCCTCCCTCGTTGGTCCACCTTGTAGATGTAGAGTCAGAGACAGTAGCTCATCTGTCGCTGCACAGTGTGTGTCGCTCGTCCTCTAGTCCTTCATCAGTGGACATGGTTGTGGTGGTGCGTGTGTGTGTGTGTGTGTGTGTGTGTATTTTGTTCCCACCTGTGACGTGCAGCTCTTCTCCGCTCACTTCGATCTTCAGGTAGAGTCGCCCTCGCCGTTCGGTGTGGTCTGTCCCACACAGACTCGGCACATTCATCACACACTGCTTGTGGACATTCATATCACAGGCTGCGGACACAAACACACAGCTGTAAACATCTGCTCTCAGAATAACACACAGGGGTGTAAACATCTGTACTCACTGAATCAGAGCCATAAACATCTGTACTCACTGAATCAAACACATCCATAAACATTTGTACTCACTGAATCAAACACAGCCATAAACATCTGTACTCACTGTATCAGAGCCATACACATCTGTACTCACTGAATCAAACACAGCCATAAACATCTGTACTCACTGTATCAGAGCCATACACATCTGTACTCACTGAATCAAACACAGCCATAAACATCTGTACTCACTGAATCAAAGCCATACACATCTGTACTCACTGAATCAAACACAGCCATGAACATCTGTATTCACTGAATCAATAAGAGCCATACACATATGTACTCACTGAATCAAACACAGCCATGAACATCTGTACTCACTGTATCAGAGCCATACACATCTGTACTCACTGAATCAAACACAGCCATAAACATCTGTACTCACTGAATCAAAGCCATACACATCTGTACTCACTGAATCAAACACAGCCATAAACATCTGTACTCACTGAATCAAAGCCATACACATCTGTACTCACTGAATCAAACACAGCCATGAACATCTGTACTCACTAAATCAATAAGAGCCATACACATCTGTACTCACTGAATCAAACACAGCCATGAACATCTGTACTCACTGAATCAATAAGAGCCATAAACATCTGCACTCATTTAATCAGAGCCATACACATCTGTACTCACTGAATCAGAGCCATAAACATCTGTACTCACTGAATCAAACACAGTCATAAACATCTGTACTCACTGAATCAAACACAGTCATAAAAATCTGTACTCACTGAATCAATAAGAGCCATAAACATCTGTACTCACTGAATCAAACACAGCCATAAACATCTGTACTCACTGATTCAAACACATCCATACACATCTGTACTCACTGAATCAAACACAGCCATAAACATCTGTACTCACTGAATCAAACACAGCCATAAACATCTGTACTCACTGATTCAAACACATCTGTACTCACTGAATCAAACACAGCCATAAACATCTGTACTCACTGAATCAAACACAGTCATAAACAGTTGTAAAACATCTGTACTCTCAGAATAATGCAGCTGTGAACATCTGTACTTACAGTGCACTGAGGTAACTGCTAATAACTATCATTACTCATATTCAGAAACTTTAGAAATGAAAGCTATTCATTGGCAGTTCATCCTCCTTCTTTTCTTCTGAGAAAGCATTAAACTAGGTTTGAGAACATTTTTGTGAGGATTTGATGGTATGCATAAGCATTACTGAGGTCAGGTGCACTCTAACTCATCTAAAATGTGTTGGATAAAGCTCCAGTGATCGAGCGCTGTGCTTCCCAACGTGGGGTACACGAATTCACCAAGGTCAAATCAACACTGTTACAGTTAAATAACAAGGTGAGTGTTAACATTTAAAACCCTTTAACCATCTCAGGGTTAAATTAACACTGGGGGATTTGCTGTGTATGTCATTTTAGACACGTTTTAGAAATGTGATGTGATTAGCTAGGACGCTAATCTGAACTTGCCTAGCAACTCAATTTAAAGTGACTGTTCATGACGATAGCACAGTGCTAACTGATGGGGTACTGGCTATATTTACTTAGCTACATTAGCCTTGTAACTGTGCAAATATAAAGTCAGTGCTGATTGGTTGACTGAACACGTTTGAGGTAAAAAGGCACTGCACTGTTCCTTGTTTCCAGAGGAAGGAGGGAGCGGAGGACTTACTGTCACACTTCATGCCCTGGTGGATGAGGCCGTACAGCAGCGAGCCGCAGTGGTCGCAGAAGGTCGGGCTGCCGTAGGTGTGGATCTTGAACTTATGCTTGCTCCGAGGGTCCTGGAGAAGAGCAGATGGATAGAGAGAGAGAAAAGTAAGAGTGTATCAATCACAGCTGTAATAAAATCTGGACGAGCAGAATTAAAGACCTTTGATAAACGTCTCCTACGACGGCAGAGCGATGCGAGATCTCCAGAGCTCCTTGAGGCATGGAGTGTTTTGACGTCTCAGTCTAAACAGATCTGAGAGAGTGGATGAAAAGGCCGTTCCTCTCAAACGTCTCAGGGCAACAAACAGAGAGTGGGGAGAACCCAACAACTTACAGCAGCATGGGAAACTTTCACCGATGTTTATCTTGGCTTATGTCTCCTTTCAGGAAGGGATTATGCAGGTGTTATGTATCCTTATAAATGATGAGCAATATTAACGTTTGGAATTCATTCATTCGTTTCTTCGTTCTTTCTTTCACTCGTCTTCTGTAAACTACACAAAGTAACTGGACGCAGGTAGCATTTCAAACACCCAGTCACTCACACACTCACCCAGTCACTCACACTATCAGTCACTCACACACTCACCTAGCCACTCACACACCCAGTCATTCACACTCTCAGTCACTCACACTCTCAGTCACTCAGACACCCAGTCACACACTCACCCAGTCACTCACTCACCCAGTCACTCACACAGTCATTCACACACCCAGTCACTCACTCAGTCACTCACACACTCACCCAGTCACTCACTCAGTCACTCACACACTCACCCAGTCACTCACACTCTCAGTCACTCACACACACACCCAGTCACTCACTCACCCAGTCACTCACACTCTCAGTCACTCACACTCTCAGTCACTCACACACCCAGTCACACACTCACCCAGTCACTCACTCACCCAGTCACTCACACAGTCACTCACACACCCAGTCACTCACTCAGTCACTCACACACTCACCCAGTCACTCACTCAATCACTCACACACTCACCCAGTCACTCACTCAGTCACTTACACACCCAGGCACTCACTCAGTCACTCACACATTCACCCAGTCACTCACTCAGTCACTCACACACTCACCCAGTCACTCACTCAGTCACTCACACACTCACCCAGTCACTCACACACTCACCCAGTCACTCAGTCACTCACACACTCATGCAGTCACTCACTCAGTCACTCACACACCCAGTCACTCACTCAGTTACTCACACTCTCAGTCACTCACACACCCAGTCACTCACTCAGTCACCCAGTCACTCACTCAGTCACTCACACACCCAGTCACTCACTCAGTCACCCAGTCACTCACTCAGTCACTCACACACTCACCCAGTCACTCACTCAGTCACTCACACACTCACCCAGTCACTCACTCGGTCACTCACCCAGTCACTCAGTCACTCACACACTCACCCAGTCACTCAGTCACTCACACACTCATGCAGTCACTCACTCAGTCACTCACACACCCAGTCACTCACTCAGTCACCCATTCACTCACTCAGTCACTCACACACCCAGTCACTCACACACCCAGTCACTCACTCAGTAACTCACACACTCACCCAGTCACTCACACACTCATCCAGTCACTCACACATTCACCCAGTAACTCACACACTCATCCAGTCACTCACACACTCACCCAGTCACTCACACACTCACCCAGTCACTCACACACTCACCCAGTAACTCACACACTCACCCAGTCACTCACACACTCACCCAGTCACTCACACACTCATCCAGTCACTCACACACTCACCCAGTCACTCACACGCTCGCACTTATGGACAGTTTCACACACTCATCCAGTCACTCACTTTAAAGCATCCAGTATCATGCTATCAGCAAAAATACAAACAGCAGTGAGGTCACAGAATCAGAACCAGGATAAAACCATACTACAACACGAGGTCATTCAGAACCACAGGCAAGAGAAGAGCTGACCAGTGCCGTCCAGCCCCGAGGAACAGAGAGATCAAAGCTCATCAGCGTCCTGACGCGGCCGTGCACTGCGTGGTCAGGCTGAATACGCACAGTGTCCCTTTAGCTACAGTAAAAACACTGTAACTCAGTTTTAAATAACGGAAAAACAAGGACAGATCTAACACATTTAACACAGACGGCTGGTGCAGTGCTGATACAGACATTAAACACTGATCACGACCGGAATATTGAGTTAAAGCAGTGACATCTAATGTCTAACATTTCCCCTGGTTCCCGAGGCAGTGAGTCAGCTGCATGATGTGTGTTTGCCTCTGTGGTTGTGTACTGGAGCTACAAGGCGCTAGCAGGTACTGGTAGCATAAATACTGCAAATGAACCGGTGTAAATCAAAGCACACACAATAACCTCGCACAAACCGACTCACACAGGCTCTGACACCGTGTGAAAGAAAGAGCAGAGTGCAGTGTGGATGAGTTTAAGGTTGTACAATGGCTGCTACAATTGGTTTTAGCCTCGCTATGCAGTTTCAACCATTTTTACATAGACCTTTCCAGAAATACGCAGTCAGACTCACGCACATTGAAGACTAATGACCGTTTCTTAATGTTCTCGTCTGGTTTGAGGTACGACTGTGGTCATTAAGACACTTTTAAGACTTCATTTACTGTACGTTAGCGACATTAGCTTGTTAGCTTCAGTGCTGAGCTAAAAGAAATGCTAACATCAGGTGTCAAAATGGCTTTTTCATCGACTTGTGTTTAATATTAGTGTCACTATTTATTACGATTAAAAAGTGTCACTTTTAATATTAAACGTATGTTGAATTTAAATGATCTTATTGCTTGCATTTCTGTTCTAGTTCTGTAAATACTGCATCACTGCCCCAAGTCTAAAAGTCAACGCCACTTGTTCATCCACTCATCCACTGTATTAGAATTATCTTATTAAAACATGATTAAAAAATCTGTACTTTCTTAAAAAAACCTGTTGTTTTTAAACTGGAATGTATCTTGCCTCTGAGTCTGAAGCTGTGATAGAGAAGCCCCTTAGCGCAGTGTTCCTGCCTCCCCCTGGCTTTCCACCTTAATAAGAACATCAATTATTTACAGAAGCCATTCATGTTTTATGGGACTCAATAATGGGGCTAGCAGTCTCTGCCTCTCAGTGCAGGTGGAGGCAATACTCAGAGGCTGCGCCGCGCTGCTTATCATTAGGATAAATATTATAGCTGTGTACTGATGGAGCTGGATTAGCGCTAGCAGAGGAGGTTGTGGAATGTCATCCTTGGGGATTTGATCTGGATTTAATCAGTCGACTGCAGGATAATATACTTGTATCATTTCCTCTAATTCCCACAGATAGCCTCGAGGTTCATATCAGAATTACACCACTGGGCACGCTCAGTGGCGATAACAACACCCCACATAGCTACGTCTGTTAGCAAGATTTAGTATTACGTTGTTGTAGTTGGACTACAATCGCTGAAGGATAGATAGATAGATAGATAGATAGATAGATAGATAGATAGATAGATAGACAGACAGACAGACAGACAGACAGACAGACAGACAGACAGACAGACAGACAGACAGACAGACTGACAGACAGACAGACAGACAGACAGACAGACAGATAGATAGATAGATAGATAGATAGATAGATAGATAGATAGACAAGAAAGACAGAAGATAGATAGATAGATAGATAGATAGATAGATAGATAGAAAGATAGATAGATAGATAGATAGATAGATACTTTGTTGATCCCCAGGGGAAAATCTAATCCCAGCGCTCTTATTTCTCCGCGCTCGTTGTGTCTGTTTTGCTGCGTTTGACCTCGTCTTTGTGCTCTCACACAAACACGGGTCCAGCGCTGTGATTGGACAGACTCAGACGAGATGGGCCGAGCTATTCTAAAGTCTCTGTACTTTACGTCAGAAGTGGAGCAGTTTTACCCCGTGTTTTCGGCACACAGAAAACGGACTGGGTGGATTTGTTTCACAGTGTAAGGGCTCCAGGTCCAACTTTAAATATAATGTAAGCCAGTCCAATAAGTTTAAAATCTCACGTATCTT
Source organism: Hoplias malabaricus (assembly GCF_029633855.1). NCBI lineage: Eukaryota > Metazoa > Chordata > Actinopteri > Characiformes > Erythrinidae > Hoplias > Hoplias malabaricus. Next base: position 70,251 of record NW_027101025.1, read on the forward strand.
CCGTCATTAATCTGCAGGACTTGTCCAGGTGGAACTAGCTGAGCTACATGGTTTGTTTGTGGTTTTGAAACAAAAGCACCCCAGGAACAAAGCTGCGGCTTGAAGCTTCAACACGAGACACTGAGTCACTGCTTCACTGCTGGACGACAGGGGGTTATTAGCATGGTGCCATTTTAGTGGTCTTCAAGGCTTTGAGAAAAACAGACATCCGCCCCAACCACAAAGACACAGAGAGAGAGCCTGACTCTGGGTTGTGTGTATCTGTCATGGGTGTGTGTGTGTGTGTGTGTGTGTGATAACAGCATGTCATAAAGTGTCAGTAACCACACACACCAGTCTACTGGAGTTTACACTTACAGCTCCACACAGTTTGAGGCCAGTGTGTGATGGATATATGAATGAAAATAATAGTTATGATTATTATTATAATAATAATTATGATGATAATAACGTGATCGTTTTCTAATCACTGAGATCCAGGAAATATAACACATCCGGTTTTCTGGCTTGAAACTTGAGTGCTGGACATTGTGCACCAGACGGCCAGTTTGTGGTGGTTGTGATGTCACAATATGTGGATGTTTGGTTGCCTCTGATTGGTCTAGCCCATCTAAAGCAGTTATTTAATGTTATTGGGTACATTTGATACAGTACGTTATGATAGAAATAACAGCTCTCGTGATTTTAAAACAGGAATGCCAAACTTTCAAGACAACTTCGCAAGTAGAACATTTCAATAAAAGCTGGAACGTGAGCTAGATTTTGAATTTGTCTGACCACAGAAAACACCCCCTCCTTTCAGCCCTCCTTCCAACAGGACATATGGAGGAGAGAGAGAGAGAGAGAGAGAGAGAGAGAGAGGAGAAAGAGAGAGAGAGAGAGAGAGAGAAAGTGAGAGAGAGAGACAGAGAGAGAGAGGGAGAGAGAGAAAGAGAGACAGAGAGAGAAAGAGAGACAGAGAGAGAGAGAGAAAGAGAGACAGAGAGAGAGAGAGAGAGAGAGAGAGAGAGAGAAAGAGAGACAGAGAGAGAGAGGAGAGAGAGAGAGAGAGAAAGAGAGACGAGAGAGAGAGAGAAAGAGAGACAGAGAGAGAGAGAGGAGGGCGAGAGAGAGAGAGAGAGAGAGAAGAGAGAGAGGAGAGAGAGAGAGGAGACAGGGAGAGAGAGAGACAGACAGAGAGACAGAGAGAGAGAGACAGGGAGAGAGAGAGAGAGAGAGAGATGAGAGAGAGAGAGAGAGAGAGAGGGAGAGAGAGAGAGAGAGAGAGAGAGAGAGAGAGAGAGAGAGAGAGAGTTTGAAACTAGAACACCAAGAGCAAGTCCTTGGTACTCCACTACAGGTCAGGAAGCTACTTTGAATAGTCAAACTAGCTCATTATGCTAATGCTAAACTTTCCGCTAGCTCTAACTGAAGGAAAAAATGGGCGATTGATAAAACGGTACGTTTAAACTAACATTTTTCTTTCTGTTTCAAAACTAGCTCACCATCAGTTGCAGAAACAAACAAGACATTACTAAACGCCATGTGCTCAGTGAGATGAGACTGTTATTATGAAATCAACCTGTTGTCTTTGCCAATCCCAGTAAAAGGAGGACATTTCTCCACCTCAGACTGTGTGGTCAGGACAGCTGTGGAACTGCTGAACAGTCAAACCCACAGGTGTGCAGCGCTAACATGCTAACAGAGTGCTAAGCTGCAGAGGGCAGAGGGATTAATGGGCTGTTGTGGCTAATGTAGCTGTGAATGTCTGGCTGTCTGCAGTGGAGAGAACTTTCAGCCACCTTAAAAACAGCTTGTCCCAAAACACAATTTTGACAGGCCTAGTTCCACACTAGTGTGTTAGCACTATGTGCTGCACTCTTATGTTGTCCTGTTTCCCCTGAGTAACCGAAGGACGATGCTCTGATGGCATTTCTGCAGTAGTAGCCCAGTGTTTGGGCCCCAAAGTGTTTGCCTGTTAGCATTTTTAATTCCATGTCTCCTTTTATGTCTCCAGAAGACTACCTTGTAATTAGCTGACTGTGTGTGTGTGTGTGTGTGTGTATGTGTGTGTAGAGACAGAGACAGCTGTACTTAGTCATGGACGCCTACACACAGCTGATGCTGAAGGATAAGCGGCTTGTTTTCCCTCTTTCCACTACATGCTATCTCCACTCCTTCCACTTTCTCTCTCTCTCCTCTCTCTCTCTCTCTCTCTCTCTCTCTCTCTCTCTCTCTCTCTCTCTCTCTCTAACCCCTTCTATCACTCTCTGAGCATTCCTAATAACTACACAAGTCACATTCTGAGTTATGACACTAAGAGCCACAGCTTTAACCATAATAAACACAAAGTAAACCCTGTGTCTAATGAAGTAATTCAGTATCTGTTAAAATGGCCAGTGAGTGTCAGTAGAGGGGGGGGGGGTGTTTCTGATAAAGTGGGCCAGTGAGTGTCAGTAGAAGGGGGGTGTTTCTGATAAAGTGGCCAGTGAGTGTCAGTAGAGGGGGGGTGGGTGTTTCTGATAAAGTGGCCAGTGAGTGGCAGTAGAAGGGGGGTGTTTCTGATAAAGTGGCCAGTGAGTGTCAGTAGAGGGGGGTGGGTGTTTCTGATAAAGTGGCCAGTGAGTGTCAGTAGAGGGGGGGGGGTGTTTCTGATAAAGTGGCCAGTGAGTGTCAGTAGAAGGGGGGGGGTGTTTCTGATAAAGTGGCCAGTGAGTGTCAGTAGAGGGGGGGGGGGTGTTTCTGATAAAGTGGCCAGTGAGTGTCAGTAGAGGGGGGGGGTGTTTCTGATAAAGTGGCCAGTGAGAGTCAGTAGAGGGGGGGGGGTGTTTCTGATAAAGTGGCCAGTGAGTGTCAGTAGAGGGGGGGTGTTTCTGATAAAGTGGCCAGTGAGAGTCAGTAGAGGGGGGGTGTTTCTGATAAAGTGGCCAGTGAGTGTCAGTAGAGGGGGGGTGTTTCTGATAAAGTGGCCAGTGAGTGTCAGTAGAAGGGGGGTGTTTCTGATAAAGTGGCCAGTGAGTGTCAGTAGAGGGGGGGGGGTGTTTCTGATAAAGTGGCCAGTGAGTGGCAGTAGAAAAGTGGGTTGTTTCTGATAAAGTGGCCAGTGTGTGTGTGTGTGTGTGTGTGTGTCACCTATAAACTATATATCAAAGCTGATCACAGAACGACCAGATTGTTATTCTACAATAAAAAAGCCGTAGTCAATAGAACACAGGAAGTTTGAACTGAGCTGTGGACGTTTAGGGACAGTTTAGTGAAGACCAGTCTGGTCCTGGAGGGATTTCCAATGGAAAATGACCACTGACAGTGTAATTTAGTCTAGTGCTGTGCTTTCAGTCAGCAGTGGTCAGGGGCGGAGTCACGAGGTCCCATAATGAAGCTGGAGGGTCTGCAGGGAAAAGTCGATGCAAAATCAGCGCGGAATGAATGTGTTTACTGTAAAGAGCACACCGGTCACACAGGAGCATCCCTCTTGGAAATCTGAGCCATTACCGTTAAAGAGTGAATGACCATCCACCTCCACTGTCCAGCTGACCTTAGAATGCTCCTGTGTGTGTGTGTGTGTGTGTCTCCCTGTGGCCTGGCACTCATTATGGGATGCAATTTGGTCTTGCACACACACACACACACACACACACACACACACACACACACACACACACACACACAACACACACACACACACACAACCACACACGACACACACCACACACACACACACACACACAAAGACAAGTCTGACAGTTAATAAGTTAATAAACGGCTCTCTGCTGGACAGTATCTCTTTTACAGACGCTTTAGTGAGTAGTGAATCTTTAATACACAGTACTATGTGCTCATCCATCCACAGTAGTGACAGCTGCTTCTGAAAGGCTTTCCACTGGATCCTGGAACATTGCTGTGAGAATTTGATGGGCATTCAACCACAACCATAAGTGAGGTCAGATACTGATTACAACTCCAGCTCATCCAAGATAACAGATAACACTGGCTTTATACCACGCTAGCCAGTGCTTGGCATTGAGCATATGGCACTTTTCCACTGCATGGTCCCTGCTCTGCTTGACTGGGCTCTACTCTCTGTTTGGTGCCTTGTCCCTGGTTGGTTTCCCACTACCACAGCTCCCCCCTGAATTGTACCCGGTGTCATCCCAAAACCCCATCAGTACACTGGATTCTTTCGTCAGTCACTGATCCCAGAAGCATTTGAAACTCTTCAAAACCACGGCGTATTTGTTTTGAGTATTTTACAGATGGAGAGTTTTAACTTAACTGAGCCCAACTGGAGCTAGCATGAATGCTATCATCATTGCTAGCAAATCAAAGCTAGGCTAATCACGTATGCTACCGTAAGCTATGTTGTCCCGCCACAATCGACTGTGCCTCAGGTGTAAGAGAACCCAAACTCTCTGCTCTTTTTAAAACAACACTTTGATCATTTGAGCTACTCTGGTGTCCAGACATTTCCCTATTCACATGTTGACACACATCGCGGCGGCCTTTGAAATTAGCCGCCTGTTCTAAATTTAAAGGCTGTGGTCCGGTGAGGTTCAGGTGGTGGAATTTTTGATCAAAAGATGAAAGAGAGAGGGAGAGAGATAGACAGAGAGAGAGAGAGAGAGAGAGAGAGAGAGAGAGAGAGAGAGAGAGAGAGAGAGACACTATTTAGCAAGCTATCACTCTAGCTGGTGCTAATTAGCCTGTTCCCTGCATGTTCCCCTCTTCATAATTCATGTGGCAATTACGACGCTGACCGGGCTTCCTCGCTGAAATGGCGAGATGGTATATCACTCTTCCTCTTCTATCTGTCCATATCAGTGTTAACAATCTGCCTAACCCACGGTTAGCCTCTCCGCTCAGCCTCTGAACCTCCGTCCACAGCAAACGACAGGCTTCTACTTTACTTCATCCTGTGTGATTGTGTTTTTTTAAGCACCAGCTCAATCTGCTCATTGTTCCCCCGCCTGGCTCTAATCCAAGATTTCATCACGAACGAGATGAAAAAGCGACGCTAACACAATTAGCTCCAACCGGCTTGAGGCTTGGCTTTTTCCAGAATGCCAGAGCAATTAAACAGTGATAGAGATTTAACAGGTTTATGAAGACTGTAGATAATGAGCGAAGCAGAAGGTTACAGCGCACTGAGAAGGAACACAATCTGGAAACCTGATTTTATTATTTTAGTCTAGATCTAGTTCATTCAGAAATGGAAACTCGAATGTGGTCAATAATTTACTGATTGCAACTCAACTCCAGATTTGACTCCGACTTCAGACAAAATCTTCTGACATTTTATATCATGCTGTAGTTCAGGACACTACCTACAGGACACTGCCCACAGGACACTGCCCCACAGGAGACTGCCCACAGGACACTACCTACAGGACACTGCCCACAAGACACTGCCCACAGGACACTACCTACAGGAGACTGCCCACAGGACACTGCCCACAGGACGCTACCTACAGGAGACTGCCCACAGGACACTGCCCACAGGACACTACCTACAGGAGACTGCCCACAGGACACTGCCCACAGGACACTGCCCACAGGACGCTACCTACAGGAGACTGCCCACAGGACACTGCCCACAGGACACTACCTACAGGACACTACCTACAGGACACTGCCCACAGGACACTGCCCACAGGACACTGCCCACAGGACGCTACCTACAGGAGACTGCCCACAGGACACTGCCCACAGAACGCTACCTACAGGAGACTGCCACAGGACACTGCCCACAGGACACTACCTACAGGACACTGCCCAAAGGAGACTGCCCACAGGATGCTACCTACAGGACACTGCCCACAGGACGCTACCTACAGGACACTGCCCACAGGACACTGCCCACTGGACACTGCATACGGGGCACTGCCCACAAGACGCTACCTACAGGACACTGCCCACAGGACACTGCCCACTGGACACTGCATACAGGGCACTGCCCACAAGACGCTACCTACAGAACACTGCCCACAGGACACTGCCCACAGGACACTACCTACAGGAGACTGCCCACAGGACACTGCCTACAGGACACTGACCACAGGACACCTGCACAAAGGTTGCTGTCAGCTGGTACTTTGATGTTGGTGGACAATTCTCAGTCCAGCAGTGGCACTGAGGGGTTTAAACTAACAAACTCCATTCAAACAACAACTGAGCACATTTTGGAACATTAACTGGAAAGATAATCAATGAAAGTTTGGTCTCTGACTTTCGCACAGTACTTTATGTAAATGAGCTCTGTACTGATTGGCTGTGCTGTGCTCAGAAAACAGTCTGGGGATGAAAGCTGGTGGAACAGGCAGGTTACTGGTTGTTATAACATCATAAGAGAACGAGTTATGAAATACTTATCACTGAAGTTCTGTAATTAAAGCATGTCTGTTACATTTGTGTATGTGTGTGTGTGTGTGTGTGTGTGTGTGTGCTAATGAGCAGTGATGACATCAATGCAGTTCAAATCATCACTTTTGATCACTTGTTTAATGAAAGGCGACTGTTTGTTTCCACATCATGACCAGCAGCTGAAGGGAGAGCTATCTTTAGCTTACACACACACACACACACACACACGCACACACACACACGCACACAACACACACACTTGCAGGACCACCTGCAGTGTAACAAGGCTGTCCGTCAAGTGTCTGCTCCTATGGAGAGGGAGGTAACTGCAGAAGCACAAAGCCCAGAGGGAGGCACAAATGGACAGTGGGTGCACAAACAAGGTGGTGGTTTTAATGTTATGGCTTTTGGGAAAACATCAGTGAGGTCACAAAGGAGATATTTCATCATTAATGTCCTCCACAAGGAAATGTAACACTTCTCCTGGTGAAAGGAATGTGACATACCCCAGTCTCAGTGTCCAGGAGGCTGTCGGCGCCCTCACTGCCCATTAGCATTATGCTAATATCAAAGGGTCTGGCTGTTTAGCCTTTGAAGCTTTGAGGTCTATTTTTTTGGCCGCGACAACAAACACACCGTCTCTTTCAAACAGGATCAAGCAAATACGTCACAATGGGACGTCCAGCATTCAGAATAATGATCTGACCCCCTCCCTCGTGTCCAGAGGCCCGTGTTAAAAGGGTCAAGAGATCCGTGTTAACATCTGATGACCAGAACCGCAGCGCATTTCATTTATTCAAGTGCCTGGAGATGCTCATTTGCATATTCGGAATATTGATTAGGGCCGAGTCTGCTCCGTGCCTCATGAATTACTCATTAGATCCCACTGAATATTCATCAGCTCACACTATGCTGATCAATCTCTGGCAAATTTGGGTCACTGCGCTCCGGCCGGTACGTGTCCACTCGGCGGGGGACAGTGAGGGACGCAGTGTTACATAATGAAGCCACACATGTCCAAAGTTAAAAAAAAAAAAAAGTTGTCCACACTAATGATGTGAGCAAATAGGTGACTGTCAAAACACTACAAGGATCAAACCCCACAGCAGTGTTCTCCCCCTGTGTAAACAGCCCCTGTTCAGAACGCCCTGTACCTTTAAATGATAACGAGCCGCTCCCTGTTCACCCCGACCCCGAGCGCACAGCAGTGAGGAGCGAGGAGCAGAAGCTCTGGTTTTTAGCCGTTTTCGCTCGGTTTTCTTTCCTCTCCGTTTTTACGCAGGGCTCTTATTTCCGCGCTCGTTGTGTCTGTTTTGTTGTGTTTAACCACGTCTTTGTGCTCTCACATAAACACAGTCCAGTGCTGTGATTGTCTTGTTTCACAGTGTGTGGGTTGGTGGGCTCCAGATCCCCATATTAATGTGCACAGACAAGTCAGACCCAGATCAGATCACGAAGGGCTGGAGAGAACAAACTGCAGGAGATGAAGCTGTCAGGTACAGCAGAGATTAAAACAGTGTAACTCCAATAGAACAGAACAGAGCTGTGGTGTGAAAAGTCTGTGTATGTGTGTGTGTGTGTGTGTGAGAAGAGAGAGAGAGAGAGAGAGAGAGAGAGAGAGAGAGAGAGAGAGAGAGAGAAAGAGAGAGATGCTTCAGGAACAAAGTCAGCTGTCAGAAGTGTGAGCAGTCTGTGAGATCACTAACCAAAAGTTTGTGGACACCTGCTCATCTATTTTTCTGATATCAAGAACATGAAGAGCGAGTACGCCCTCCATTTACCGTATCAACAAACAGGTGGACAGAAGGACCTACAGACGGACAGGTGGACAGGTGGATGGAGAGACACATGGACAGATGGACGGACAGACAGGTGGACACGTGGATGGAGAGACAGATGGACGGACAGACAGGTGGACTGTGGAAGGACAGACAGGTGGACAGATGGACAGACTGACAGGTGGACAGATGGACGGATAGACAAGTGGACGGATAGACAGGTGGACAAGTGGACGGACAGGTGGAAAGGTGGATGGACAGACAGGTGGCCAGGTAGAAGGACAGACAGGTGGAAGTACAGACAGGTGAACAGACAGGTGGACAAGTGAACGGACAGACAGGTGGAGAGGTGGACAGACTGACAGGTGGACAGATGGACGGATAGACAAGTGAACGGACAGACAGGTGGACAGGTGGACAGACAGGTGGAAAGGAGGATGGACAGACAGGTGGATGGACAGACAGGTGGAAGTACAGACAGGTGAACAGACAGGTGGACAAGTGAACGACAGACAGGTGGACAGGTGGAAGGACAGACAGGTGGAAGTACAGGCAGGTGGACAGACAGGTGGACAGGTGGAAGGACAGACAGGTGAACAGACAGGTGGACAGGTGAATGGACAGACAGGTGGACAGGTGGATGGACAGACAGGTGATGGACAGACAGGTGGAAGTACAGACAGGTGAACAGACAGGTGGACAAGTGAACGGACAGACAGGTGGACAGGTGGAAGGACAGACAGGTGGAAGTACAGGCAGGTGGACAGACAGGTGGACAGGTGAAGACAGACAGGTGAACAGACAGGTGGACAGGTGAATGGACAGACAGGTGGACAGGTGGATGGACAGACAGGTGGATGGACAGACAGGTGGAAGTACAGACAGGTGAACAGACAGGTGGACAAGTGAACGGACAGACAGGTGGACAGGTGGAAGGACAGACAGGTGAAGTACAGGCAGGTGGACAGACAGGTGGACAGTGGAAGGACAGACAGGTGAACAGACAGGTGGACAGGTGAATGGACAGACAGGTGGACAGGTGGATGGACAGACAGGTGGATGGACAGACAGGTGGACAGACAGGTGGACAGGTGGAAGGACAGACAGGTGGAAGTACAGGCAGGTGGACAGACAGGTGACAAGTGAACGGACAGACAGGTGGATAGGTGGACCGGTGGACAGACAGGTGGAAAGGTGGACGGACAGACAAGTGAACAGGTGGACGGACAGACAGGTGGATGGACAGACAGATGAATGTCTACAGAGTCCTTGAAAAAAAGAATTGCCTGTAGGGATAGAGAGAGAAAGAGAGAGAGAGAGAGCGAGAGCGAGAGAGAGAGAGAGAGACGAGGTGAAAGAGATACTGACATGAGAGATAGAGATGACAGATGACAGAAAGTCAGAGAGAGTCAAGATAGAGAGAGATGTCAGGGAGAGAGAGAGAGAGCGAGAGAAAGAGAGCGAGAGAGAGAGAGCGAGAGAGAGGACTGGGCGGGGAGGGTTCCCTTGGAAAAGCATGTCTTTAATGGAGCTCTCTGAAGCAGCTGCACATGAGCCTAAGATAGGGAGAGGTATCTGACGTGGTTCCTACATCTGGGAGACAGTCGGGGGGAGCACGACCAGAACTGAGCAGCGAGACTCGGAATGTCACCACAGCCTCGGCCTCGTGTTGCACGTCACAGAGGAGCAGGTGCGACCCCCTGCCCCCTCTGCCCCCCTGGCTCTGAGCTGACATTTGCCCCGCCGAGCTGCCTGACACACCGACCAATCACCTCTTCCCACCGGTCGCCCAGGGCGACGGGCAACTGACTCCCGACTA